>NW_027095150.1:0-32394 GCF_029207755.1 Chamaea fasciata | reverse complement strand
GGGGACAGGCAGGGCATCCCCCAGGGACACCTAGAGGACAGACAGGGCGTCCCCAGGGACACCTAGGGGACAGCCAGGGCACCCCAGGGACAGCGATGGCACCCCCAGGGACACGTAGAGGACAGGCAGGGCACCCCCAGGGACACCTAGGAGACATCCTGGGCCCCCCCCAGGGACGCCTAAGGGACCTCCAAGGCATCCCCAGGGACACGTACGGGACAGCCAGGGAACCCCAGGGACACCCTGTGCACCCCCAGGGACACCTAGGGCACACCCAGGGACACCCAGGGCACACCCAGGGCACCCTGGGGACAGCCAGGGCACCCCCAAGGACATCTAGGGGACAAGCAGGGCACCCCCAGGGACACCTAGGGGACAGCCAGGGCAGCCTAGGGATAGCGAGGGCACGCCCAGGGACACCTAGGGGACAGGCAGGGCGCCCCAGGGCACCCCAGGGACACCCAGGGCACCCCAGGGACACGTAGCGACAGCCAGGGCACCCACAGGGACACCCAGGGAACCCCCAGGGACACCTGGGGGACCTCCAGAGCACCCCCAGGGACACGTACGGGACAGCCAAGGAACCCCAGGGACACACTGTGCACCCCCAGGTACACCCAGGGCACCCCCAGGGACACCTAGGGGACAGGCAGGGCACCCCCAGGGACACCTAGAGGACAGACAGGGCGTCCCCAGGGACACCTAGGGGACAGCCAGGGCACCCCAGGGACAGCGATGGCACCCCCAGGGACACGTAGAGGACAGGCAGGGCACCCCCAGGGACACCTAGGGGACAGCCAGGGCATCCCCAGGGACACCTAGTGGAGAGCCAGGGAACCCCAGGGACACGCTGTGCACCCCCAGGGACACCCAGGGCACCCCCAGGGACACCTAGGGGACAGGCAGGGCACCCCCAGGGACACCTAGAGGACAGACAGGGGGTCCTCTGGGACACCTAGGGGACAGCCAGGGCACCCCAGGAAAGGCGAGGGCACCCCCAGGGACACGTAGAGGACAGGCAGGGCACCCCCAGGGACACCTAGAGGACAGCCAAGGCACCCCAGGGACACCCAGGGGACAGCAAGGGCACCCTATGGACAGCCAGGGCACTCCCAGGGACACCTAGGGGACAGCCAGGGCACCCCAGGGACACCCTGTGCACCCCCAGGGACACCCAGGGCACCCCCAGGGCACCCCAGAGACAGGCAAGGCACCCCCAGGGACACCTAGGGGACAGCCAGGGCCCCCCAGGGACACCTAGGGGACAGCCAGGGAACCCCAGGGACACCCTGTGCACCCCCAGGGACACCCAGGGCACACCCAGGGACACCCAGGGCACAGCCAGGGCACCCTAGGGACAGCCAGGGCACCCCCAAGGACATCTAGGGGACAAGCAGGGCACCCCCAGGGACACCTAGGGGACAGCCAGGGCAGCCTAGGGATAGCGAGGGCACCCCCAGGGACACCTAGGGGACAGGCAGGGCGCCCCAGGGCACCCCAGGGACGCCCAGGGCACCCCAGGGACACGTAGGGACAGCCAAGGCACCCACAGGGACACCCAGGGCACCCCCAGGGACACCTGGGGACCTCCAGGGCACCCCCAGGGACACGTACGGGACAGCCAAGGAACCCCAGGGACACACTGTGCACCCCCAGGGACACCCAGGGCACCCCCAGGGACACCTAGGGGACAGGCAGGGCACCCCCAGGGACACCTAGAGGACAGACAGGGCGTCCCCAGGGACACCTAAGGGACAGCCAGGGCACCCCAGGGACAGCGATGGCACCCCCAGGGACACGTAGAGGACAGGCAGGGCACCCCCAGGGACACCTAGGGGACAGCCAGGGCATCCCCAGGAACACCTAGTGGAGAGCCAGGGAACCCCAGGGACACGCTGTGCACCCCCAGGGACACCCAGGGCACCCCCAGGGACACCTAGGGGACAGGCAGGGCACCCCCAGGGACACCTAGAGGACAGACAGGGGGTCCTCTGGGACACCTAGGGGACAGCCAGGGCACCCCAGGAAAGGCGAGGGCACCCCCAGGGACACGTAGAGGACAGGCAGGGCACCCCCAGGGACACCTAGAGGACAGCCAAGGCACCCCAGGGACACCCAGGGGACAGCAAGGGCACCCTATGGACAGCCAGGGCACTCCCAGGGACACCTAGGGGACAGCCAGGGCACCCCAGGGACACCCTGTGCACCCCCAGGGACACCCAGGGCACCCCCAGGGCACCCCAGAGACAGGCAAGGCACCCCCAGGGACACCTAGGGGACAGCCAGGGCCCCCCAGGGACACCTAGGGGACAGCCAGGGAACCCCAGGGACACCCTGTGCACCCCCAGGGACACCCAGGGCACACCCAGGGACACCCAGGGCACAGCCAGGGCACCCTAGGGACAGCCAGGGCACCCCCAAGGACATCTAGGGGACAAGCAGGGCACCCCCAGGGACACCTAGGGGACAGCCAGGGCAGCCTAGGGATAGCGAGGGCACCCCCAGGGACACCTAGGGGACAGGCAGGGCGCCCCAGGGCACCCCAGGGACGCCCAGGGCACCCCAGGGACACGTAGGGACAGCCAAGGCACCCACAGGGACACCCAGGGCACCCCCAGGGACACCTGGGGACCTCCAGGGCACCCCCAGGGACACGTACGGGACAGCCAAGGAACCCCAGGGACACACTGTGCACCCCCAGGGACACCCAGGGCACCCCCAGGGACACCTAGGGGACAGGCAGGGCACCCCCAGGGACACCTAGAGGACAGACAGGGCGTCCCCAGGGACACCTAGGGGACAGCCAGGGCACCCCAGGGACACCCAGGGCACCCCCAGGGACACGTAGAGGACAGGCAGGGCACCCCCAGGGACACCTAGGAGACATCCAGGGCCCCCCCAGGGACGCCTAGGGGACCTCCAAGGCATCCCCAGGGACACGTACGGGACAGCCAGGGAACCCCAGGGACACCCTGTGCACCCCCAGGGACAGCCAGGGCACCCCCAGGGACACCTAGGGGACAGCCAGGGCCCCCCCAGGGACACCTAGGGGACAGCCAGGGAACCCCAGGGACACCCTGTGCACCCCCAGGGACACCCAGGGCACCCCCAGGGCGCCCCAGAGACAGCCAGGGCACCCCCAGGGACACATAGCGGACAGCCAGGGCCTCCCCAGGGACACCTTGGGGACAGCCAGGGAACCCCAGGGATACCCTGTGCACCCCCAGGGACACCCAGGGCACCCCCAGGGACACCTAGGGGAGAGCCAGGGAACCCCAGGGACACGCTGTGCACCCCCAGGGACACCCAGGGCACCCCCAGGGACACCTAGGGGACAGGCAGGGCACCCCCAGGGACACCTAGGAGACAGCCAGGGCCCCCCCAGGGACAGCTAGGGGACAGCCAGGGCACCCCAGGGACACCCACGGCACCCCCAGGGACGCCTAGGGACTTCCAGGGCACCCCCGGGGACACGTACGGGACAGCCAGGGAACCCCAGGGACACCCTGTGCACCCCCAGGGACACCCAGGGCACCCCCAGGGCACCCCAGAGACAGCCAGGGCACCCCCAGGGACACCTAGGGGACAGCCAGGGCCCCCCCAGGGTACCTAGGGGACAGCCAGGGAACCCCAGGGACACCCTGTGCACCCCCTGGGACACCCAGGGCACACCCAGGGACACCTAGGGCACAGCCAGGGCACCCTAGGGACAGCCAGGGCACCCCCAAGGACATCTAGGGGACAAGCAGGGCACCCCCAGGGACACCTAGGGGACAGCCAGGGCAGCCTAGGGATAGCGAGGGCACCCCCAGGGACACCTAGGGGACAGGCAGGGCGCCCCAGGGCACCCCAGGGACACCCAGGGCACCCCAGGGACACGTAGGGACAGCCAGGGCACCCACAGGGACACCCAGGGCACCCCCAGGGACACCTGGGAGACCTCCAGGGCACCCCCAGGGACACGTACGGGACAGCCAAGGAACCCCAGGGACACACTGTGCACCCCCAGGGACACCCAGGGCACCCCCAGGGACACCTAGGGACAGGCAGGGCACCCCCAGGGACACGTAGAGGACAGACAGGGCGTCCCCAGGGACACCTAGGGGACAGCCAGGGCACCCAGGGACAGCGATGGCACCCCCAGGGACACGTAGAGGACAGGCAGGGCACCCCCAGGGACACCTAGGAGACATCCTGGGCCCCCCCAGGGACGCCTAAGGGACCTCCAAGGCATCCCCAGGGACACGTACGGGACAGCCAGGGAACCCCAGGGACACCCTGTGCACCCCCAGGGACACCCAGGGCACACCCAGGGACATCTAGGGGACAGCCTGGGCACCCCCAGGGACAGCCAGGGCATCCCCAGGGACACCTAGGGGACAGCCGGGGCACCCCCAGGGACAGCTAGGGGACAGCCAAAGCACTCCAGGGACAGCCAGGCCACCCCCAGGGACAGCGAGGGCACAGCCAGGGCACCCTAGGGACAGCCAGGGCACCCCCTAGGACACTTAGGGGACAGGCAGGGCACCCCCAGGGACACCCAGGGGACAGCCAGGGCACCCCAGGGACACCCAGGGGACAGCCAGGGCACCCTATGGACAGCCAGGGCACTCCCAGGGACACCTAGGGGACAGCCAGGGGCACCCCCAGGGACACCCAGGGCACCCCCAGGGACACCTAGGGGACAGCCGGGGCACCCCCAGGGACACCTAGGGGACAGCCAGGGCACCCCAGGGACACCCTGTGCACCCCCAGGGACACCCAGGGCACCCCCAGGGCACCCCAGAGACAGTCAGGGCACCCCCAGGGACACCTAGGGGACAGCCAGGGCCCCCCAGGGACACATAGGGGACAGCCAGGGAACCCCAGGGACACCCTGTGCACCCCCAGGAACACCAGGGCACCTCCAAGGACACCTAGGGGACAGCCAGGGAACCCCAGGGACACCCTGTGCACCCCCAGGGACACCCAGGGCACACCCAGGGACACCTAGGGCACAGCCAGGGCACCCTAGGGACAGCCAGGGCAGCCCCAAGGACATCTAGGGGACAAGCAGGGCACCCCCAGGGACACCTAGAGGACAGCCAGGGCAGCCTAGGGATAGCGAGGGCACGCCCAGGGAAACCTAGGGGACAGGCAGGGCGCCCCAGGGCACCCCAGGGACACCCAGGGCACCCCCAGGGACACATAGGGACAGCCAGGGCACCCACAGGGACACCCAGGGCACCCCCAGGGACACCTGGGGGACCTCCAGGGCACCCCCAGGGACACGTACGGGACAGCCAAGGAACCCCAGGGACACACTGTGCACCCCCAGGGACACCCAGGGCACGCCCAGGGACACCTAGGGGACAGGCAGGGCACCCCCAGGGACACCTAGAGGACAGACAGGGCGTCCGCAGGGACACCTAGGGGACAGCCAGGGCACCCCAGGGACAGCGATGGCACCCCCAGGGACACGTAGAGGACAGGCAGGGCACCCCCAGGGACACCTAGGAGGAAGCCAGGGCCCCCCCAGAGACATCTAGGGGACAGCCAGGACACCCCCAGGGACACCTAAGAGACATCCAGGGCCCCCCCAGGGACGCCTAGGGGACCTCCAAGGCATCCCCAGGGACACGTACGGGACAGCCAGGGAACCCCAGGGACACCCTGTGCACCCCCAGGGACACCCAGGGCACACCCAGGGACATCTAGGGGACAGCCTGGGCACCCCCAGGGACAGCCAGGGCATCCCCAGGGACACCTAGGGGACAGCCGGGGCACCCCCAGGAACAGCTAGGGGACAGCCAAAGCACTCCAGGGACAGCCAGGCCACCCCCAGGGACAGCGAGGGCACAGCCAGGGCACCCTAGGGACAGCCAGGGCACCCCCTAGGACACTTAGGGGACAGGCAGGGCACCCCCAGGGACACCTAGGGGACAGCCAGGGCACCCCAGGGACACCTAGGGGACAGCCAGGGCACCCTATGGACAGCCAGGGCACTCCCAGGGACACCTAGGGGACAGCCAGGGGCACCCCCAGGGACACCCAGGGCACCCCCAGGGACACCTAGGGGACAGCCGGGGCACCCCCAGGGACACCTAGGGGACAGCCAGGGCACCCCAGGGACACCCTGTGCACCCCCAGGGACACCCAGGGCACCCCCAGGGCGCCCCAGAGACAGCCAGGGCACCCCCAGGGACACCTAGGGGACAGCCAGGGCCCCCCAGGGACACCTAGGGGACAGCCAGGGAACCCCAGGGACACCCTGTGCACCCCCAGGGACACCTAGGGCACACCCAGGGACACCCAGGGCACACCCAGGGCACCCTGGGGACAGCCAGGGCACCCCCAAGGACATCTAGGGGACAAGCAGGGCACTCCCAGGGACACCTAGGGGACAGCCAGGGCAGCCTAGGGATAGCGAGGGCACGCCCAGGGACGCCTAGGGGACAGGCAGGGCGCCCCAGGGCACCCCAGGGACACCCAGGGCACCCCAGGGACACGTAGCGACAGCCAGGGCACCCACAAGGACACCCAGGGCACCCCCAGGGACACCTGGGGGACCTCCAGGGCACCCCCAGGGACACGTACGGGACAGCCAAGGAACCCCAGGGACACACTGTGCACCCCCAGGGACACCCAGGGCACCCCCAGGGACACGTAGGGGACAGGCAGGGCACCCCCAGGGACACCTAGAGGACAGACAGGGCGTCCCCAGGGACACCTAGGGGACAGCCAGGGCACCCCAGGGACAGCGATGGCACCCCCAGGGACACGTAGAGGACAGGCAGGGCACCCCCAGGGACACCTAGGGGACAGCCAGGGCATCCCCAGGGACACCTAGGGGAGAGCCAGGGAACCCCAGGGACACGCTGTGCACCCCCAGGGACACCCAGGGCACCCCCAGGGACACCTAGGGGACAGGCAGGGCACCCCCAGGGACACCTAGAGGACAGACAGGGGGTCCTCTGGGACACCTAGGGGACAGCCAGGGCACCCCAGGAAAGGCGAGGGCACCCCCAGGGACACGTAGAAGACAGGCAGGGCACCCCCAGGGACACCTAGAGGACAGCCAGGGCACCCCAGGGACACCCAGGGGACAGCCAGGGCACCCTATGGACAGCCAGGGCACTCCCAGGGACACCTAGGGGACAGCCGGGGCACCCCCAGGGACACCTAGGGGACAGCCAGGGCACCCCAGGGACACCCTGTGCACCCCCAGGGACACCCAGGGCACCCCCAGGGCACCCCAGAGACAGCCAAGGCACCCCCAGGGACACCTAGGGGACAGCCAGGGCCCCCCAGGGACACCTAGGGGACAGCCAGGGAACCCCAGGGACACGCTGTGCACCCCCAGGGACACCCAGGGCACCCCCAGGGACACCTAGGGGACAGGCAGGGCACCCCCAGGGACACCTAGGAGACAGCCAGGGCCCCCCCAGGGACAGCTAGGGGACAGCCAGGGCACCCCAGGGACACCCACGGCACCCCCAGGGACGCCTAGGGGACTTCCAGGGCACCCCCGGGGACACGTACGGGACAGCCAGGGAACCCCAGGGACACCCTGTGCACCCCCAGGGACACCCAGGGCACCCCCAGGGCACCCCAGAGACAGCCAGGGCACCCCCAGGGACACCTAGGGGACAGCCAGGGCCCCCCCAGGGTACCTAGGGGACAGCCAGGGCACCCCAGGGACACCCTGTGCATCCCCAGGAACACCCAGGGCACCCCGAAGGACACCTAGGGGACAGCCAGGGAACCCCAGGGACACCCTGTGCACCCCCTGGGACACCCAGGGCACACCCAGGGACACCTAGGGCACAGCCAGGGCACCCTAGGGACAGCCAGGGCACCCCCAAGGACATCTAGGGGACAAGCAGGGCACCCCCAGGGACACCTAGGGGACAGCCAGGGCAGCCTAGGGATAGCGAGGGCACCCCCAGGGACACCTAGGGGACAGGCAGGGCGCCCCAGGCACCCCAGGGACACCCAGGGCACCCCAGGGACACGTAGGGACAGCCAGGGCACCCACAGGGACACCCAGGGCACCCCCAGGGACACCTGGGGGACCTCCAGGGCACCCCCAGGGACACGTACGGGACAGCCAAGGAACCCCAGGGACACACTGTGCACCCCCAGGGACACCCAGGGCACCCCCAGGGACACCTAGGGACAGGCAGGGCACCCCCAGGGACACCTAGAGGCCAGACAGGGCGTCCCCAGGGACACCTAGGGGACAGCCAGGGCACCCCAGGGACACCCAGGGCACCCCCAGGGACACGTAGAGGACAGGCAGGGCACCCCCTGGGACACCTAGGAGACATCCAGGGCCCCCCCAGGGACGCCTAGGGGACCTCCAAGGCATCCCCAGGGACACGTACGGGACAGCCAGGGAACCCCAGGGACACCCTGTGCACCCCCAGGGACACCCAGAGCACACCCAGGGACATCTAGGGGACAGCCTGGGCACCCCCAGGGACAGCCAGGGCATCCCCAGGGACACCTAGGGGACAGCCGGGGCACCCCCAGGGACAGCTAGGGGACAGCCAAAGCACTCCAGGGACAGCCAGGCCACCCCCAGGGACAGCGAGGGCACAGCCAGGGCACCCTAGGGACAGCCAGGGCACCCCCTAGGACACTTAGGGGACAGGCAGGGCACCCCCAGGGACACCTAGGGGACAGCCAGGGCACCCCAGGGACACCCAGGGGACAGCCAGGGCACCCTATGGACAGCCAGGGCACTCCCAGGGACACCTAGGGGACAGCCAGGGGCACCCCCAGGGACACCCAGGGCACCCCCAGGGACACCCAGGGCACCCCCAGGGACACCTAGGGGACAGGCAGGGCACCCCAGAGACACCCAGGGCACACTCAGGGACACCTAAGGGACAGCCAGGGCACCCTAGGGACAGCCAGGGCACCCCCAGGGCCACCGAGGGGACAGCCAGGGCACCCCCAGGGACACCTAGAGGACAGGTAGGGCACCTCAGGCACACCTAGGGGACAGCCGGGGCACTCCCAGGGACAGCCAGGGCACCCCCAGGGACACCTAGGGGACAGCCAGGGCACCCCAGGGACACCCTGTGCACCCCCAGGGACACCCAGGGCACCCCCAGGGCACCCCAGAGACAGCCAGGGCACCCGCAGGGACACCTAAGGGACAGCCAGGGCCTCCCCAGGGACACCTTGGGGACAGCCAGGGAACCCCAGGGACACCCTGTGCACCCCCAGGGACACCCAGGGCATCCCCAGGGACACCTAGGGGAGAGCCAGGGAACCCCAGGGACACGCTGTGCACCCCCAGGGACACCCAGGGCACCCCCAGGGACACCTAGGGGACAGGCAGGGCACCCCCAGGGACACCTAGAGGACAGAGAGGGGGTCCTCTGGGACACCTAAGGGACAGCCAGGGCACCCCAGGAAAGGCGAGGGCACCCCCAGGGACACGTAGAGGACAGGCAGGGCACCCCCAGGGACACCTAGAGGACAGCCAGGGCACCCCAGGGACACCCAGGGGACAGCCAGGGCACCCTATGGACAGCCAGGGCACTCCCAGGGACACCTAGGGTACAGCCAGGGGCACCCCCAGGGACACCCAGGGCACCCCCAGGGACACCTAGGGGACAGCCGGGGCACCCCCAGGGACACCTAGGGGACAGCCAGGGCACCCCAGGGACACCCTGTGCACCCCCAGGGACACCCAGGGCACGCCCAGGGCACCCCAGAGACAGCCAGGGCACCCCCAGGGACACCTAGGGGACAGCCAGGGCCCCCCAGGGACACCTAGGGGACAGCCAGGGAACCCCAGGGACACCCTGTGCACCCCCAGGGACAGCCAGGGCACCCTCAGGGACACCTAGGGGACAGCCAGGGCCCCCCCAGGGACAGCTAGGGGACAGCCAGGGAACCCCAGGGACACCCTGTGCACCCCCAGGGACACCCAGGGCACCCCCAGGGAACCCCAGAGACAGCCAGGGCACCCCCAGGGACACCTAGGGGACAGCCAGGGCACCCCCAGGGACACCTAGGGGACAGCCAAGGAACCCCAGAGACAGCCAGCACCCCCCCAGGGGCACCTAGGGGACAGGCAGGGCACTCCCAGGGACAGCCATGGCTCCCCCAGGGACAGCCTGGGCCCCCCCAGGGACACCTAGGGGACAGCCGGGGCACCCCCAGGGTCACCTAGGGGACAGCCAGGGCACCCCAGGAACACCCTGTGCACCCCCAGGGACACCCAGGGCACCCCCAGGGCGCCCCAGAGACAGCCAGGGCACCCCCAGGGACACCTAGGGGACAGCCAGGGCCCCCCAGGGACACCTAGGGCACACCCAGGGACACCCAGGGCACACCCAGGGCACCCTGGGGACAGCCAGGGCACCCCCAAGGACATCTAGGGGACAAGCAGGGCACCCCCAGGGACACCTAGGGGACAGCCAGGGCAGCCTAGGGATAGCGAGGGCACGCCCAGGGACACCTAGGGGACAGGCAGGGCGCCCCAGGGCACCCCAGGGACACCCAGGGCACCCCAGGGACACGTAGCGACAGCCAGGGCACCCACAGGGACACCCAGGGCACCCCCAGGGACACCTGGGGGACCTCCAGGGCACCCCCAGGGACACGTACGGGACAGCCAAGGAACCCCAGGGACACACTGTGCACCCCCAGGGACACCCAGGGCACCCCCAGGGACACCTAGGGGACAGGCAGGGCACCCCCAGGGACACCTAGAGGACAGACAGGGCGTCCCCAGGGACACCTAGGGGACAGCCAGGGCACCCCAGGGACAGCGATGGCACCCCCAGGGACACGTAGAGGACAGGCAGGGCACCCCCAGGGACGCCTAGGGGACCTCCAAGGCATCCCCAGGGACACGTACGGGACAGCCAGGGAACCCCAGGGACACCCTGTGCACCCCCAGGGACAGCCAGGGCACCCCCAGGGACACCTAGGGGACAGCCAGGGCCCCCCCAGGGACACCTAGGGGACAGCCAGGGAACCCCAGGGACACCCTGTGCACCCCCAGGGACACCCAGGGCACCCCCAGGGCACCCCAGAGACAGCCAGGGCACCCCCAGGGACACATAGGGGACAGCCAGGGCCTCCCCAGGGACACCTTGGGGACAGCCAGGGAACCCCAGGGATACCCTGTGCACCCCCAGGGACACCCAGGGCACCCCCAGGGACACCTAGGGGAGAGCCAGGGAACCCCAGGGACACGCTGTGCACCCCCAGGGACACCCAGGGCACCCCCAGGGACACCTAGGGGACAGGCAGGGCACCCCCAGGGACACCTAGGAGACAGCCAGGGCCCCCCCAGGGACAGCTAGGGGACAGCCAGGACACCCCAGGGACACCCACGGCACCCCCAGGGACGCCTAGGGGACTTCCAGGGCACCCCCGGGGACACGTACGGGACAGCCAGGGAACCCCAGGGACACCCTGTGCACCCCCAGGGACACCCAGGGCACCCCCAGGGCACCCCAGAGACAGCCTGGGCACCCCCAGGGACACCTAGGGGACAGCCAGGGCCCCCCCAGGGTACCTAGGGGACAGCCAGGGCACCCCAGGGACACCCTGTGCACCCCCAGGAACACCCAGGGCACCCCGAAGGACACCTAGGGGACAGCCAGGGAACCCCAGGGACACCCTGTGCACCCCCTGGGACACCCAGGGCACACCCAGGGACACCTAGGGCACAGCCAGGGCACCCTAGGGACAGCCAGGGCACCCCCAAGGACATCTAGGGGACAAGCAGGGCACCCCCAGGGACACCTAGGGGACAGCCAGGGCAGCCTAGGGATAGCGAGGGCACCCCCAGGGACACCTAGGGGACAGGCAGGGCGCCCCAGGGCACCCCAGGGACACCCAGGGCACCCCAGGGACACGTAGGGACAGCCAGGGCACCCACAGGGACACCCAGGGCACCCCCAGGGACACCTGGGGGACCTCCAGGGCACCCCCAGGGACACGTACGGGACAGCCAAGGAACCCCAGGGACACACTGTGCACCCCCAGGGACACCCAGGGCACCCCCAGGGACACCTAGGGACAGGCAGGGCACCCCCAGGGACACCTAGAGGACAGACAGGGCGTCCCCAGGGACACCTAGGGGACAGCCAGGGCACCCCAGGGACAGCGATGGCACCCCCAGGGACACGTAGAGGACAGGCAGGGCACCCCCAGGGACACCTAGGAGACATCCTGGGCCCCCCCAGGGACGCCTAAGGGACCTCCAAGGCATCCCCAGGGACACGTACGGGACAGCCAGGGAACCCCAGGGACACCCTGTGAACCCCCAGGGACACCCAGGGCACACCCAGGGACATCTAGGGGACAGCCTGGGCACCCCCAGGGACAGCCAGGGCATCCCCAGGGACACCTAGGGGACAGCCGGGGCACCCCCAGGGACAGCTAGGGGACAGCCAAAGCACTCCAGGGACAACCAGGCCACCCCCAGGGACAGCGAGGGCACAGCCAGGGCACCCTAGGGACAGCCAGGGCACCCCCTAGGACACTTAGGGGACAGGCAGGGCACCCCCAGGGACACCTAGGGGACAGCCAGGGCACCCCAGGGACACCCAGGGGACAGCCAGGGCACCCTATGGACAGCCAGGGCACTCCCAGGGACACCTAGGGGACAGCCAGGGGCACCCCCAGGGACACCCAGGGCACCCCCAGGGACACCTAGGGGACAGCCGGGGCACCCCCAGGGACACCTAGGGGACAGCCAGGGCACCCCAGGGACACCCTGTGCACCCCCAGGGACACCCAGGGCACCCCCAGGGCACCCCAGAGACAATCAGGGCACCCCCAGGGACACCTAGGGGACAGCCAGGGCCCCCCAGGGACACATAGGGGACAGCCAGGGAACCCCAGGGACACCCTGTGCACCCCCAGGAACACCCAGGGCACCTCCAAGGACACCTAGGGGACAGCCAGGGAACCCCAGGGACACCCTGTGCACCCCCAGGGACACCCAGGGCACACCCAGGGACACCTAGGGCACAGCCAGGGCACCCTAGGGACAGCCAGGGCACCCCCAAGGACATCTAGGGGACAAGCAGGGCACCCCCAGGGACACCTAGAGGACAGCCAGGGCAGCCTAGGGATAGCGAGGGCACGCCCAGGGACACCTAGGGGACAGGCAGGGCGCCCCAGGGCACCCCAGGGACACCCAGGGCACCCCAGGGACACGTAGGGACAGCCAGGGCACCCACAGGGACACCCAGGGCACCCCCAGGGACACCTGGGGGACCTCCAGGGCACCCCCAGGGACACGTACGGGACAGCCAAGGAACCCCAGGGACACACTGTGCACCCCCAGGGACACCCAGGGCACCCCCAGGGACACCTAGGGGACAGGCAGGGCACCCCCAGGGACACCTAGAGGACAGACAGGGCGTCCCCAGGGACACCTAGGGGACAGCCAGGGCACCCCAGGGACAGCGATGGCACCCCCAGGGACACGTAGAGGACAGGCAGGGCACCCCCAGGGACACCTAGGAGGAAGCCAGGGCCCCCCCAGAGACATCTAGGGGACAGCCAGGACACCCCCAGGGACACCTAAGAGACATCCAGGGCCCCCCCAGGGACGCCTAGGGGACCTCCAAGGCATCCCCAGGGACACGTAGGGGACAGCCAGGGAACCCCAGGGACACCCTGTGCACCCCCAGGGACACCCAGGGCACACCCAGGGACATCTAGGGGACAGCCTGGGCACCCCCAGGGACAGCCAGGGCATCCCCAGGGACACCTAGGGGACAGCCGGGGCACCCCCAGGAACAGCTAGGGGACAGCCAAAGCACTCCAGGGACAGCCAGGCCACCCCCAGGGACAGCGAGGGCACAGCCAGGGCACCCTAGGGACAGCCAGGGCACCCCCTAGGACACTTAGGGGACAGGCAGGGCACCCCCAGGGACACCTAGGGGACAGCCAGGGCACCCCAGGGACACCCAGGGGACAGCCAGGGCACCCTATGGACAGCCAGGGCACTCCCAGGGACACCTAGGGGACAGCCAGGGGCACCCCCAGGGACACCCAGGGCACCCCCAGGGACACCTAGGGGACAGCCGGGGCACCCCCAGGGACACCTAGGGGACAGCCAGGGCACCCCAGGGACACCCTGTGCACCCCCAGGGACACCCAGGGCACCCCCAGGGCGCCCCAGAGACAGCCAGGGCACCCCCAGGGACACCTAGGGGACAGCCAGGGCCCCCCAGGGACACCTAGGGGACAGCCAGGGAACCCCAGGGACACCCTGTGCACCCCAAGGGACACCTAGGGCACACCCAGGGACACCCAGGGCACACCCAGGGCACCCTGGGGACAGCCAGGGCAACCCCAAGGACATCTAGGGGACAAGCAGAGCACTCCCAGGGACACCTAGGGGACAGCCAGGGCAGCCTAAGGATAGCGAGGGCACGCCCAGGGACGCCTAGGGGACAGGCAGGGCGCCCCAGGGCACCCCAGGGACACCCAGGGCACCCCAGGGACACGTAGCGACAGCCAGGGCACCCACAGGGACACCCAGGGCACCCCCAGGGACACCTGGGGGACCTCCAGGGCACCCCCAGGGACACGTACGGGACAGCCAAGGAACCCCAGGGACACACTGTGCACCCCCAGGGACACCCAGGGCACCCCCAGGGACACCTAGGGGACAGGCAGGGCACCCCCAGGGACACCTAGAGGACAGACAGGGCGTCCCCAGGGACACCTAGGGGACAGCCAGGGCACCCCAGGGACAGCGATGGCACCCCCAGGGACACGTAGAGGACAGGCAGGGCACCCCCAGGGACACCTAGGGGACAGCCAGGGCATCCCCAGGGACACCTAGGGGAGAGCCAGGGAACCCCAGGGACACGCTGTGCACCCCCAGGGACACCCAGGGCACCCCCAGGGACACCTAGGGGACAGGCAGGGCACCCCCAGGGACACCTAGAGGACAGACAGGGGGTCCTCTGGGACACCTAGGGGACAGCCAGGGCACCCCAGGAAAGGCGAGGGCACCCCCAGGGACACGTAGAGGACAGGCAGGGCACCCCCAGGGACACCTAGAGGACAGCCAGGGCACCCCAGGGACACCCAGGGGACAGCCAGGGCACCCTATGGACAGCCAGGGCACTCCCAGGGACACCTAGGGGACAGCCGGGGCACCCCCAGGGACACCTAGGGGACAGCCAGGGCACCCCAGGGACACCCTGTGCACCCCCAGGGACACCCAGGGCACCCCCAGGGCACCCCAGAGACAGCCAAGGCACCCCCAGGGACACCTAGGGGACAGCCAGGGCCCCCCAGGGACACCTAGGGGACAGCCAGGGAACCCCAGGGACACGCTGTGCACCCCCAGGGACACCCAGGGCACCCCCAGGGACACCTAGGGGACAGGCAGGGCACCCCCAGGGACACCTAGGAGACAGCCAGGGCCCCCCCAGGGACAGCTAGGGGACAGCCAGGGCACCCCAGGGACACCCACGGCACCCCCAGGGACGCCTAGGGGACTTCCAGGGCACCCCCGGGGACACGTACGGGACAGCCAGGGAACCCCAGGGACACCCTGTGCACCCCCAGGGACACCCAGGGCACCCCCAGGGCACCCCAGAGACAGCCAGGGCACCCCCAGGGACACCTAGGGGACAGCCAGGGCCCCCCCAGGGTACCTAGGGGACAGCCAGGGCACCCCAGGGACACCCTGTGCATCCCCAGGAACACCCAGGGCACCCCGAAGGACACCTAGGGGACAGCCAGGGAACCCCAGGGACACCCTGTGCACCCCTAGGGACACCCAGGGCACACCCAGGGACACCTAGGGCACAGCCAGGGCACCCTAGGGACAGCCAGGGCACCCCCAAGGACATCTAGGGGACAAGCAGGGCACCCCCAGGGACACCTAGGGGACAGCCAGGGCAGCCTAGGGATAGCGAGGGCACCCCCAGGGACACCTAGGGGACAGGCAGGGCGCCCCAGGCACCCCAGGGACACCCAGGGCACCCCAGGGACACGTAGGGACAGCCAGGGCACCCACAGGGACACCCAGGGCACCCCCAGGGACACCTGGGGGACCTCCAGGGCACCCCCAGGGACACGTACGGGACAGCCAAGGAACCCCAGGGACACACTGTGCACCCCCAGGGACACCCAGGGCACCCCCAGGGACACCGAGGGACAGGCAGGGCACCCCCAGGGACACCTAGAGGACAGACAGGGCGTCCCCAGGGACACCTAGGGGACAGCCAGGGCACCCCAGGGACAGCGATGGCACCCCCAGGGACACGTAGAGGACAGGCAGGGCACCCCCAGGGACACCTAGGAGACATCCAGGGCCCCCCCAGGGACGCCTAGGGGACCTCCAAGGCATCCCCAGGGACACGTACGGGACAGCCAGGGAACCCCAGGGACACCCTGTGCACCCCCAGGGACACCCAGAGCACACCCAGGGACATCTAGGGGACAGCCTGGGCACCCCCAGGGACAGCCAGGGCATCCCCAGGGACACCTAGGGGACAGCCGGGGCACCCCCAGGGACAGCTAGGGGACAGCCAAAGCACTCCAGGGACAGCCAGGCCACCCCCAGGGACAGCGAGGGCACAGCCAGGGCACCCTAGGGACAGCCAGGGCACCCCATAGGACACTTAGGGGACAGGCAGGGCACCCCCAGGGACACCTAGGGGACAGCCAGGGCACCCCAGGGACACCCAGGGGACAGCCAGGGCACCCTATGGACAGCCAGGGCACTCCCAGGGACACCTAGGGGACAGCCAGGGGCACCCCCAGGGACACCCAGGGCACCCCCAGGGACACCTAGGGGACAGCCGGGGCACCCCCAGGGACACCTAGGGGACAGCCAGGGCACCCCAGGGACACCCTGTGCACCCCCAGGGACACCCAGGGCACCCCCAGGGCACCCCAGAGACAGTCAGGGCACCCCCAGGGACACCTAGGGGACAGCCAGGGCCCCCCAGGGACACATAGGGGACAGCCAGGGAACCCCAGGGACACCCTGTGCACCCCCAGGAACACCCAGGGCACCTCCAAGGACACCTAGGGGACAGCCAGGGAACCCCAGGGACACCCTGTGCACCCCCAGGGACACCCAGGGCACACCCAGGGACACCTAGGGCACAGCCAGGCCACCCTAGGGACAGCCAGGGCACCCCCAAGGACATCTAGGGGACAAGCAGGGCACCCCCAGGGACACCTAGAGGACAGCCAGGGCAGCCTAGGGATAGCGAGGGCACGCCCAGGGACACCTAGGGGACAGGCAGGGCGCCCCAGGGCACCCCAGGGACACCCAGGGCACCCCAGGGACACGTAGGGACAGCCAGGGCACCCACAGGGACACCCAGGGCACCCCCAGGGACACCTGGGGGACCTCCAGGGCACCCCCAGGGACACGTACGGGACAGCCAAGGAACCCCAGGGACACACTGTGCACCCCCAGGGACACCCAGGGCACCCCCAGGGACACCTAGGGGACAGGCAGGGCACCCCCAGGGACACCTAGAGGACAGACAGGGCGTCCCCAGGGACACCTAGGGGACAGCCAGGGCACCCCAGGGACAGCGATGGCACCCCCAGGGACACGTAGAGGACAGGCAGGGCACCCCCAGGGACACCTAGGAGGAAGCCAGGGCCCCCCCAGAGACATCTAGGGGACAGCCAGGACACCCCCAGGGACACCTAAGAGACATCCAGGGCCCCCCCAGGGACGCCTAGGGGACCTCCAAGGCATCCCCAGGGACACGTACGGGACAGCCAGGGAACCCCAGGGACACCCTGTGCACCCCCAGGGACACCCAGGGCACACCCAGGGACATCTAGGGGACAGCCTGGGCACCCCCAGGGACAGCCAGGGCATCCCCAGGGACACCTAGGGGACAGCCGGGGCACCCCCAGGAACAGCTAGGGGACAGCCAAAGCACTCCAGGGACAGCCAGGCCACCCCCAGGGACAGCGAGGGCACAGCCAGGGCACCCTAGGGACAGCCAGGGCACCCCCCAGGACACTTAGGGGACAGGCAGGGCACCCCCAGGGACACCTAGAGGACAGCCAGGGCACCCCAGGGACACCCAGGGGACAGCCAGGGCACCCTATGGACAGCCAGGGCACTCCCAGGGACACCTAGGGGACAGCCAGGGGCACCCCCAGGGACACCCAGGGCACCCCCAGGGACACCTAGGGGACAGCCGGGGCACCCCCAGGGACACCTAGGGGACAGCCAGGGCACCCCAGGGACACCCTGTGCACCCCCATGGACACCCAGGGCACCCCCAGGGCGCCCCAGAGACAGCCAGGGAACCTCCAGGGACACCTAGGGGACAGCCAGGGCCCCCCAGGGACACCTAGGGGACAGCCAGGGAACCCCAGGGACACCCTGTGCACCCCCAGGGACACCTAGGGCACACCCAGGGACACCCAGGGCACACCCAGGGCACCCTGGGGACAGCCAGGGCACCCCCAAGGACATCTAGGGGACAAGCAGGGCACTCCCAGGGACACCTAGGGGACAGCCAGGGCAGCCTAGGGATAGCGAGGGCACGCCCAGGGACACCTAGGGGACAGGCAGGGCGCCCCAGGGCACCCCAGGGACACCCAGGGCACCCCAGGGACACGTAGCGACAGCCAGGGCACCCACAGGGACACCCAGGGCACCCCCAGGGACACCTGGGGGACCTCCAGGGCACCCCCAGGGACACGTACGGGACAGCCAAGGAACCCCAGGGACACACTGTGCACCCCCAGGGACACCCAGGGCACCCCCAGGGACACCTAGGGGACAGGCAGGGCACCCCCAGGGACACCTAGAGGACAGACAGGGCGTCCCCAGGGACACCTAGGGGACAGCCAGGGCACCCCAGGGACAGCGATGGCACCCCCAGGGACACGTAGAGGACAGGCAGGGCACCCCCAGGGACACCTAGGGGACAGCCAGGGCATCCCCAGGGACACCTAGGGGAGAGCCAGGGAACCCCAGGGACACGCTGTGCACCCCCAGGGACACCCAGGGCACCCCCAGGGACACCTAGGGGACAGGCAGGGCACCCCCAGGGACACCTAGAGGACAGACAGGGGGTCCTCTGGGACACCTAGGGGACAGCCAGGGCACCCCAGGAAAGGCGAGGGCACCCCCAGGGACACCTAGAGGACAGGCAGGGCACCCCCAGGGACACCTAGAGGACAGCCAGGGCACCCCAGGGACACCCAGGGGACAGCCAGGGCACCCTATGGACAGCCAGGGCACTCCCAGGGACACCTAGGGGACAGCCGGGGCACCCCCAGGGACACCTAGGGGACAGCCAGGGCACCCCAGGGACACCCTGTGCACCCCCAGGGACACCCAGGGCACCCCCAGGGCACCCCAGAGACAGCCAAGGCACCCCCAGGGACACCTAGGGGACAGCCAGGGCCCCCCAGGGACACATAGGGGACAGCCAGGGAACCCCAGGGACACCCTGTGCACCCCCAGGGACACCCAGGGCACACCCAGGGACACCCAGGGCACAGCCAGGGCACCCTAGGGACAGCCAGGGCACCCCCAAGGACATCTAGGGGACAAGCAGGGCACCCCCAGGGACACCTAGGGGACAGCCAGGGCAGCCTAGGGATAGCGAGGGCACCCCCAGGGACACCTAGGGGACAGGCAGGGCGCCCCAGGGCACCCCAGGGACACCCAGGGCACCCCAGGGACACGTAGGGACAGCCAGGGCACCCACAGGGACACCCAGGGCACCCCCAGGGACACCTGGGGGACCTCCAGGGCACCCCCAGGGACACGTACGGGACAGCCAAGGAACCCCAGGGACACACTGTGCACCCCCAGGGACACCCAGGGCACCCCCAGGGACACGTAGGGGACAGGCAGGGCACCCCCAGGGACACCTAGAGGACAGACAGGGCGTCCCCAGGGACACCTAGGGGACAGCCAGGGCACCCCAGGGACAGCGATGGCACCCCCAGGGACACGTAGAGGACAGGCAGGGCACCCCCAGGGACACCTAGGAGACATCCAGGGCCCCCCCAGGGACGCCTAGGGGACCTCCAAGGCATCCCCAGGGACACGTACGGGACAGCCAGGGAACCCCAGGGACACCCTGTGCACCCCCAGGGACAGCCTGGGCACCCCCAGGGACACCTAGGGGACAGCCAGGGCCCCCCCAGGGACACCTAGGGGACAGCCAGGGAACCCCAGGGACACCCTGTGCACCCCCAGGGACACCCAGGGCACCCCCAGGGCGCCCCAGAGACAGCCAGGGCACCCCCAGGGACACATAGGGGACAGCCAGGGCCTCCCCAGGGACACCTTGGGGACAGCCAGGGAACCCCAGGGATACCCTGTGCACCCCCAGGGACACCCAGGGCACCCCCAGGGACACCTAGGGGAGAGCCAGGGAACCCCAGGGACACGCTGTGCATCCCCAGGGACACCCAGGGCACCCCCAGGGACACCTAGGGGACAGGCAGGGCACCCCCAGGGACACCTAGAGGACAGACAGGGGGTCCTCTGGGACACCTAGGGGACAGCCAGGGCACCCCAGGGACAGCGAGGGCACCCCCAGGGACACGTAGAGGACAGGCAGGGCACCCCCAGGGACACCTAGAGGACAGCCAGGGCACCCCAGGGACACCTAGGGGACAGCCAGGGCACCCCAGGGACAGCGAGGGCACCCCCAGGGACACGTAGAGGACAGGCAGGGCGTCCCCAGGGACACCTAGGGGACAGCCAGGGCACCCCAGGGACAGCGATGGCACCCCCAGGGACACGTAGAGGACAGGCAGGGCACCCCCAGGGACACCTAGGAGGAAGCCAGGCCCCCCCCAGAGACACCTAGGGGACAGCCAGGACACCCCCAGGGACACCTAAGAGACATCCAGGGCCCCCCCAGGGACGCCTAGGGGACCTCCAAGGCATCCCCAGGGACACGTACGGGACAGCCAGGGAACCCCAGGGACACCCTGTGCACCCCCAGGGACACCCAGGGCACACCCAGGGACATCTAGGGGACAGCCTGGGCACCCCCAGGGACAGCCAGGGCATCCGCAGGGACACCTAGGAGACAGCCGGGGCACCCCCAGGAACAGCTAGGGGACAGCCAAAGCACTCCAGGGAAAGCCAGGCCACCCCCAGGGACAGCGAGGGCACAGCCAGGGCACCCTAGGGACAGCCAGGGCACCCCCCAGGACACTTAGGGGACAGGCAGGGCACCCCCAGGGACACCTAGAGGACAGCCAGGGCACCCCAGGGACACCCAGGGGACAGCCAGGGCACCCTATGGACAGCCAGGGCACTCCCAGGGACACCTAGGGGACAGCCAGGGGCACCCCCAGGGACACCCAGGGCACCCCCAGGGACACCTAGGGGACAGCCGGGGCACCCCCAGGGACACCTAGGGGACAGCCAGGGGCACCCCCAGGGACACCCTGGGCACCCCCAGGGCGCCCCAGAGACAGCCAGGGCACCCCCAGGGACACCTAGGGGACAGCCAGGGCCCCCCAGGGACACCTAGGGGACAGCCAGGGAACCCCAGGGACACCCTGTGCACCCCCAGGGACACCTAGGGCACACCCAGGGACACCCAGGGCACACCCAGGGCACCCTGGGGACAGCCAGGGCACCCCCAAGGACATCTAGGGGACAAGCAGGGCACCCCCAGGGACACCTAGGGGACAGCCAGGGCAGCCTAGGGATAGCGAGGGCACGCCCAGGGACACCTAGGGGACAGGCAGGGCGCCCCAGGGCACCCCAGGGACACCCAGGGCACCCCCAGGGACACGTAGCGACAGCCAGGGCACCCACAGGGACACCCAGGGCACCCCCAGGGACACCTGGGGGACCTCCAGGGCACCCCCAGGGACACGTACGGGACAGCCAAGGAACCCCAGGGACACACTGTGCACCCCCAGGGACACCCAGGGCACCCCCAGGGACACCTAGGGGACAGGCAGGGCACCCCCAGGGACACCTAGAGGACAGACAGGGCGTCCCCAGGGACACCTAGGGGACAGCCAGGGCACCCCAGGGACAGCGATGGCACCCCCAGGGACACGTAGAGGACAGGCAGGGCACCCACAGGGACACCTAGGAGACATCCAGGGCCCCCCCAGGGACGCCTAGGGGACCTCCAAGGCATCCCCAGGGACACGTACGGGACAGCCAGGGAACCCCAGGGACACCCTGTGCACCCCCAGGGACAGCCAGGGCACCCCCAGGGACACCTAGGGGACAGCCAGGGCCCCCCCAGGGACACCTAGGGGACAGCCAGGGAACCCCAGGGACACCCTGTGCACCCCCAGGGACACCCAGGGCACCCCCAGGGACACCTAGGGGACAGGCAGGGCACCCCAGAGACACCCAGGGCACACTCAGGGACACCTAAGGGACAGCCAGGGCACCCTAGTGACAGCCAGGGCACCCCCAGGGCCACCGAGGGGACAGCCAGGGCACCCCCAGGGACACCTAGAGGACAGGTAGGGCACCTCAGGCACACCTAGGGGACAGCCGGGGCACTCCCAGGGACAGCCAGGGCACCCCCAGGGAAACCTAGGGGACAGCCAGGGCACCCCAGGGACACCCTGTGCACCCCCAGGGACACCCAGGGCACCCCCAGGACACCCCAGAGACAGCCAGGGCACCCGCAGGGACACCTAAGGGACAGCCAGGGCCTCCCCAGGGACACCTTGGGGACAGCCAGGGAACCCAAGGGACACCCTGTGCACCCCCAGGGACACCCAGGGCATCCCCAGGGAGACCTAGGGGAGAGCCAGGGAACCCCAGGGACACGCTGTGCACCCCCAGGGACACCCAGGGCACCCCCAGAAACACCTAGGGGACAGGCAGGGCACCCCCAGGGACACCTAGAGGACAGACAGGAGGTCCTCTGGGACACCTAGGGGACAGCCAGGGCACCCCAGGAAAGGCGAGGGCACCCCCAGGGACACGTAGAGGACAGGCAGGGCACCCCCAGGGACACCTAGAGGACAGCCAGGGCACCCCAGGGACACCCAGGGGACAGCCAGGGCACCCTATGGACAGCCAGGGCACTCCCAGGGACACCTAGGGGATAGCCAGGGGCACCCCCAGGGACACCCAGGGCACCCCCAGGGACACCTAGGGGACAGCCGGGGCACCCCCAGGGACACCTAGGGGACAGCCAGGGCACCCCAGGGACACCCTGTGCACCCCCAGGGACACCCAGGGCACGCCCAGGGCACCCCAGAGACAGCCAGGGCACCCCCAGGGACACCTAGGGGACAGCCAGGGCCCCCCAGGGACACCTAGGGGACAGCCAGGGAACCCCAGGGACACCCTGTGCACCCCAGGGACAGCCAGGGCACCCTCAGGGACACCTAGGGGACAGCCAGGGCCCCCCCAGGGACACCTATGGGACAGCCAGGGGCACCCCCAGGGACACCCAGGGCACCCCCAGGGACACCTAGGGGACAGCCGGGGCACCCCCAGGGACACCTAGGGGACAGCCAGGGCACCCCAGGGACACCCTGTGCACCCCCAGGGACACCCAGGGCGCCCCCAGGGCACCCCAGAGACAGCCAGGGCACCCCCAGGGACACCTAGGGGACAGCCAGGGCCCCCCAGGGACACGTAGGGGACAGCCAGGGAACCCCAGGGACACCCTGTGCACCCCCACGGACACCCAGGGCACACCCAGGGACACCCAGGGCACACCCAGGGCACCCTAGGGACAGCCAGGGCACCCCCAAGGACATCTAGGGGACAAGCAGGGCACCCCAGGGACACCTAGGGGACAGCCAGGGCAGCCTAGGGATAGCGAGGGCACCCCCAGGGACACCTAGGGGACAGGCAGGGCGCCCCAGGGCACCCCAGGGACACCCAGGGCACCCCAGGGACACGTAGGGACAGCCAGGGCACCCACAGGGACACCCAGGGCACCCCCAGGGACACCTAGGAGACAGCCTGGGCCCCCCCCAGGGACAGCTAGGGGACAGCCAGGGCACCCCAGGGACACCCAGGGCACCCCCAGGGACGCCTAGGGGACCTCCAGGGCACCCCCGGGGACACGTACGGGACAGCCAGGGAACCCCAGGGACACCCTGTGCACCCCCAGGGACACCCAGGGCACCCCCAGGGCACCTCAGAGACAGCCAGGGCACCCCCAGGGACACCTAGGGGACAGCCAGGGCCCCCCCAGGGACACCTTGGGGGCAGCCAGGGAACCCAGGGACACCCTGTGCACCCCCAGGAACACCCAGGGCACCCCCAAGGACACCTAGGGGACAGCCAGGGAACCCCAGGGACACCCGGTGCACCCCCAGGGACACCCAGGCCACCCCCAGGGACACCTAGGGCACAGCCAGGGCACCCTAGGGACGCCTAGGGGACCTCCAAGGCATCCCCAGGGACACGTACAGGACAGCCAGGGAACCCAGAGACACCCTGTGCACCCCCAGCGACACCTAGGGCACAGCCAGGGACACCTAGGGGACAGCCAGGGCCCCCCCAGGGACACCTAGGGGACAGCCAGGGAACCCCAGGGACAACCTGTGCACCCCCAGGGACACCCAGGGCACCCCCAGGGACACCTAGGGGACAGGCAGGGCACCCAGAGACACCCAGGGCACACCCAGGGACACCTAAGGGACAGCCAGGGCACCCTAGGGACAGCCAGGGCACCCCCAGGGCCACCGAGGGGACAGCCAGGGCACCCCCAGGGACACCTAGAGGACATGTAGGGCACCTCAGGGACACCTAGGGGACAGCCGTGGCACTCCCAGGGACAGCCAGGGCACCCCCAGGGACACCTAGGGGACAGCCAGGGCACCCCAGGGACACCCTGTGCACCCCCAGGGACACCCAGGGCACCCCCAGGGCATTCCAGAGACAGCCAGGGCACCCCCAGGGACACCTAGGGGACAGCCAGGGCCTCCCCAGGGACACGTAGGGACAGCCAGGGAACCCCAGGGACACCCTGTGCACCCCCAGGGACACCCAGGGCACCCCCAGGGACACCTAGGGGAGAGCCAGGGAACCCCAGGGACACGCTGTGCACCCCCAGGGACACCCAGGGCACCCCCAGGGACACCTAGGGACAGGCAGGGCACCCCCAGGGACACCTAGAGGACAGACAGGGGGTCCTCTGGGACACCTAGGGGACAGCCAGGGCACCCCAGGGACAGCGAGGGCACCCCCAGGGACACGTAGAGGACAAGCAGGGCACCCCCAGGGACACCTAGGGGACAGCCAGGGCACCCCAGGGCACCCCAAGGACACCCAGGGCACCCCAGGGACACGTAGGGGACAGCCAGGGCACCCCCAGGGACACCTAGGAGACAGCACGGGCCCCCCCAGGGAGAGCTAGGGGACAGCCAGGGCACCCCAGGGACACCCAGGGCACCCCCAGGGACGCCTAGGGGACCTCCAGGGCACCCCCAGGGACACGTACGGGACAGCCAGGGAACCCCAGGGACACCCTGTGCACCCCCAGGACAGCCAGGGCACCCCCAGGGACACCCTGTGCACCCCCAGGGACACCCAGGGCACCGCCAGGGACACCTAGGGCACAGCCAGGGCACCCTAGGGACAGCCAGGGCACCCACAAGGACATCTAGGGGACAGCCAGGGAGCCAGGGCAGCCTAGGGATAGCGAGGGCACCCCCAGGGACACCTAGGGGACAGCAGGGCGCCCCAGGGCACCCCAGGGACACCCAGGGCACCCCAGGGACACGTAGGGACAGCCAGGGCACCTACAGGGACACCCAGGGCACCCCCAGGGCACCCCAGAGACAGCCAGGGCCCCCCAGGGACACCTAGGGGACAGCCAGGGAACCCCAGGGACGCCCTGTGCACCCCCAGGGACAGCCAGGGCACCCCCAGGGACACCTAGGGGACAGCCAGGGCCCCCCCAGGGACACCTAGGGGACAGCCAGGGAACCCCAGGGACACCCTGTACACCCCCAGGGACACCCAGGGCACGCCCAGGGCACCCCAGAGACAGCCAGGGTACCCCCAGGGACACCTAGGGGACAGCCAGGGCCTCCCCAGGGACACCTTGGGGACAGCCAGGGAACCCCAGGGACACCCTGTGCACCCCCAGGGACACCCAGGGCACCCCCAGGGACAGCTAGGGGAGAGCCAGGGAACCCCAGGGACACGCTGTGCACCCCCAGGGACACCCAGGGCACCCCCAGGGACACCTAGGGGACAGGCAGGGCACCCCCAGGGACACCCAGGGGACAGCCAGGGCACCCTATGGACAGCCAGGGCACTCCCTGGGACACCTAGGGGACAGCCAGGGGCACCCCCAGGGACACCCAGGGCACCCCCAGGGACACCTAGGGGACAGCCGGGGGCACCCCCAGGGACACCTAGGGGACAGGCAGGGCACCCCAGGGACACCCTGTGCACCCCCAGGGACACCCAGGGCGCCCCCAGGGCACCCCAGAGACAGCCAGGGCACCCCCAGGGACACCTAGGGGACAGCCAGGGCCCCCCAGGGACACCTAGGGGACAGCCAGGGAACCCCAGGGACACCCTGTGCACCCCCACGGACACCCAGGGCACACCCAGGGACACCCAGGGCACACCCAGGGCACCCTAGGGACAGCCAGGGCACCCCCAAGGACATCTAGGGGACAAGCAGGGCACCCCCAGGGACACCTAGGGGACAGCCAGGGCAGCCTAGGGATAGCGAGGGCACCCCCAGGGACACCTAGGGGACAGGCAGGGCGCCCCAGGGCACCCCAGGGACACCCAGGGCACCCCAGGGACACGTAAGGGACAGCCAGGGCACCCACAGGGACACCCAGGGCACCCCCAGGGACACCTAGGAGACAGCCTGGGCCCCCCCAGGGACAGCTAGGGGACAGCCAGGGCACCCCAGGGACACCCAGGGCACCCCCAGGGACGCCTAGGGGACCTCCAGGGCACCCCCGGGGACACGTACGGGACAGCCAGGGAACCCCAGGGACACCCTGTGCACCCCCAGGGACACCCAGGGCACCCCCCAGGGCACCTCAGAGACAGCCAGGGCACCCCCAGGGACACCTAGGGGACAGCCAGGGCCCCCCCAGGGACACCTTGGGGGCAGCCAGGGAACCCCAGGGACACCCTGTGCACCCCCAGGAACACCCAGGGCACCCCCAAGGACACCTAGGGGACAGCCAGGGAACCCCAGGGACACCCGGTGCACCCCCAGGGACACCCAGGCCACCCCCAGGGACACCTAGGGCACAGCCAGGGCACCCTAGGGACAGCCAGGGCACACCCAAGGACACCTAGGGGACAAGCAGGGGCACCCCCAAGGACACCTAGGGGACAGCCAGGGCACCCCAGGGACACCCTGTGCACCCCCAGGGACACCCAGGGCACCCCCCAGGGCACCCGAGAGACAGCCAGGGCACCCCCAGGGACACCTAGGGGAAAGCCAGGGCCCCCCCAGGGACACCTAGGGGACAGCCAGGGAACCCCAGGGACACCCCAGGGACACCTAGGGGACAGCCAGGGCCCCCTCAGGGACACCTAGGGGACAGTCAGGGAACCCCAGAGACAGCCATGACCCCCCCAGGGACACCTAGGGGACAGGCAGGGCACCCCCAGGGACACCTAGGGGACAGCCAGGGCACCCCAGGGACAGCCAGGGTACCCCCTTGGACACATAGGGGACAGCCAGGGCACCCCCAGGGACACTCAGGGCACCCCCAGGGACACCTAGGGGACAGCCGGGGCACCCCCAGGGACACCTAGGGGACAGCCAGGGCACCCCAGGGACACCCTGTGCACCCCCAGGGACACCCAGGGCAAACCCAGCGACACCTAGGGCACAGCCAGGGCACCCTAGGGACAGCCAGGGCACCCCAAAGGACACCTAGGGGACAGGCAGGGCATCCCCAGGGACACCGAGGGGGACAGCCAGGGGCACCCTAGGGATAGCCAGGGCACCCCCAGGGACACCCAGGGCACCCCCAGGGACACCAAGGGGACAGCCATGGTTCCCCCAGGGACAGCCAGAGCACCCCCAGGGACACCTAGGGGACAGCCAGGGCCACCCCACGGACACCTAGGGGACAGCCAGGGCACCCCAGGGCACCCCAAGGACACCCAGGGCACCCCAGGGACACGTAGGGGACAGCCAGGGCACCCCCAGGGACACCTAGGAGACAGCACGGGCCCCCCCAGGGACAGCTAGGGGACAGCCAGGGCACCCCAGGGACACCCAGGGCACCCCCAGGGACGCCTAGGGGACCTCCAGGGCACCCCCAGGGACACGTACGGGACAGCCAGGGAACCCCAGGGACACCCTGTGCACCCCCAGGGACAGCCAGGGCACCCCCAGGGACACCCTGTGCACCCCCAGGGACACCCAGGGCACCGCCAGGGACACCTAGGGCACAGCCAGGGCACCCTAGGGACAGCCAGGGCACCCCCAAGGACATCTAGGGGACAGCCAGGGCAGCCTAGGGATAGCGAGGGCACCCCCAGGGGACACCTAGGGGACAGCAGGGCGCCCCAGGGCACCCCAGGGACACCCAGGGCACCCCAGGGACACGTAGGGACAGCCAGGGCACCTACAGGGACACCCAGGGCACCCCCCAGGGACACCTGGGGGACCTCCAGGGCACCCCCCAGGGACATGTACGGGACAGCCAGGGAACCCCAGGGACACCCTGTGCACCCCCAGGGACACCCAGGGCACCCCCAGGGCACCCCAGAGACAGCCAGGGCACCCCCAGGGACACCTAGGGGACAGCCAGGGCCTCCCCAGGGACACCTTGGGGACAGCCAGGGAACCCCAGGGACACCCTGTGCACCCCCAGGGACACCCAGGGCACCCCCAGGGACACCTAGGGGAGAGCCAGGGAACCTCAGGGACACGCTGTGCACCCCCAGGGACACCCAGGGCACCCCCAGGGACACCTAGGGGACAGGCAGGGCACCCCCAGGGACACCTAGAGGACAGAGAGGGGGTCCTCTGGGACACCTAGGGGACAGCCAGGGCACCCCAGGGACAGCGAGGGCACCCCCAGGGACACGTAGAGGACAGGCAGGGCACCCCCAGGGACACCTAGAGGACAGCCAGGGCACCCCAGGGACACCCAGGGGACAGCCAGGGCACCCTATGGACAGCCAGGGCACTCCCTGGGACACCTAGGGGACAGCCAGGGGCACCCCCAGGGACACCCAGGGCACCCCCAGGGACACCTAGGGGACAGCCGGGGCACCCCCAGGGACACCTAGGGGACAGCCAGGGCACCCCAGGGACACCCCTTTGCACCCCCAGGGACACCCAGGGCGCCCCCAGGGCACCCCAGAGACAGCCAGGGCACCCCCAGGGACACCTAGGGGACAGCCAGGGCCCCCCAGGGACACCTAGGGGACAGCCAGGGAACCCCAGGGACACCCTGTGCACCCCCAGGGACATCCAGGGCACACCCAGAGACACCCAGGGCACACCCAGGGCACCCTAGGGACAGCCAGGGCACCCCCAAGGACATCTAGGGGACAAGCAGGGCACCCCCAGGGACACCTAGGGGACAGCCAGGGCAGCCTAGGGATAGCGAGGGGCACCCCCAGGGACACCTAGGGGACAGGCAGGGCGCCCCAGGGCACCCCAGGGACACCCAGGGCACCCCAGGGACACGTAGGGACAGCCAGGGCACCCACAGGGACACCCAGGGCACCCCCCAGAGACACCTGGGGGACCTCCAGGGCACCCCCAGGGACACGTACGGGACAGCCAAGGAACCCCAGGGACACACTGTGCACCCCCAGGGACACCCAGGGCACCCCCAGGGACACCTAGGGGACAGGCAGGGCACCCCCAGGGACACCTAGAGGACAGACAGGGCGTCCCCAGGGACACCTAGGGGACAGCCAGGGCACCCCAAGGACAGCGATGGCACCCCCAGGGACACGTAGAGGACAGGCAGGGCACCCCCAGGGACACCTAGGAGACATCCAGGGCCCCCCCAGGGACGCCTAGGGGACCTCCAAGGCATCCCCAGGGACACGTACGGGACAGCCAGGGAACCCCAGGGACACCCTGTGCACCCCCAGGGACAGCCAGGGCACCCCCAGGGACACCTAGGGGACAGCCAGGGCACCCCCAGGGACACCTAGGGGACAGCCAGGGAACCCCAGGGACACCCTGTGCACCCCCAGGGGACACCCAGGGCACCCCCAGGGCACCCCAGAGACAGCCAGGGCACCCCCAGGGACACCTAGGGGACAGCCAGGGCCTCCCCAGGGACACCTTGGGGACAGCCAGGGAACCCCAGGGACACCCTGTGCACCCCCAGGGACACCCAGGGCACCCCCAGGGACACCTAGGAGAGAGCCAGGGAACCCCAGGGACACGCTGTGCACCCCCAGGGACACCCAGGGCACCCCCAGGGACACCTAGGGGACAGAGAGGGGGTCCTCTGGGACACCTAGGGGACAGCCAGGGCACCCCAGGGACAGCGAGGGCACCCCCAGGGACACGTAGAGGACAGGCAGGGCACCCCCAGGGACACCTAGAGGACAGCCAGGGCACCCCAGGGACACCCAGGGGACAGCCAGGGCACCCTATGGACAGCCAGGGCACTCCCTGGGACACCTAGGGGACAGCCAGGGGCACCCCCAGGGACACCCAGGGGCACCCCCAGGGACACCTAGGGGACAGCCGGGGCACCCCCAGGGACACCTAGGGGACAGCCAGGGCACCCCAGGGACACCCTTTGCACCCCCAGGGACACCCAGGGCGCCCCCAGGGCACCCCAGAGACAGCCAGGGCACCCCCAGGGACACCTAGGGGACAGCCAGGGCCCCCCAGGGACACCTAGGGGACAGCCAGGGAACCCCAGGGACACCCTGTGCACCCCCAGGGACACCCAGGGCACACCCAGGGACACCCAGGGCACAGCCAGGGCACCCTAGAGACAGCCAGGGCACCCCCAAGGACATCTAGGGGACAAGCAGGGCACCCCCCAGGGACACCTAGGGGACAGCCAGGGCAGCCTAGGGATAGCGAGGGCACCCCCAGGGACACCTAGGGGACAGGCAGGGCGCCCCAGGGCACCCCAGGGACACCCAGGGCACCCCAGGGACACGTAGGGACAGCCAGGGCACCCACAGGGACACCCAGGGCACCCCCAGGGACACCTGGGGGACCCCCAGGGCACCCCCAGGGACACGTACGGGACAGCCAAGGAACCCCAGGGACACACTGTGCACCCCCAGGGACACCCAGGGCACCCCCAGGGACACCTAGGGGACAGGCAGGGCACCCCCAGGGACACCTAGAGGACAGACAGGGCGTCCCCAGGGACACCTAGGGGACAGCCAGGGCACCCCAGGGACACCCAGGGCACCCCCAGGGACACGTAGAGGAAAGGCAGGGCACCCCCAGGGACACCTAGGAGACATCCAGGGCCCCCCCAGGGACGCCTAGGGGACCTCCAAGGCATCCCCAGGGACACGTACGGGACAGCCAGGGAACCCCAGGGACACCCTGTGCACCCCCAGGGACAGCCAGGGCACCCCCAGGGACACCTAGGGGACAGCCAGGGCCCCCCCCAGGGACACCTAGGGGACAGCCAGGGAACCCCAGGGACACCCTGTGCACCCCCAGGGACACCCAGGGCACCCCCAGGGCACCCCAGAGACAGCCAGGGCACCCCCAGGGACACCTAGGGGACAGCCAGGGCCTCCCCAGGGACACCTTGGGGACAGCCAGGGAACCCCAGAGACACCCTGTGCACCCCCAGGGACACCCAGGGAACCCCCAGGGACACCTAGGGGAGAGCCAGGGAACCCCAGGGACACGCTGTGCACCCCCAGGGACACCCAGGGCACCCCCAGGGACACCTAGGGGACAGGCAGGGCACCCCCAGGGACACCTAGAGGACAGAGAGGGGGTCCTCTGGGACACCTAGGGGACAGCCAGGGCACCCCAGGGACAGCGAGGGCACCCCCAGGGACACGTAGAGGACAGGCAGGGCACCCCCAGGGACACCTAGAGGACAGCCAGGGCACCCCAGGGACACCCAGGGGACAGCCAGGGCACCCTATGGACAGCCAGGGCACTCCCTGGGACACCTAGGGGGACAGCCAGGGGCACCCCCAGGGACACCCAGGGCACCCCCAGGGACACCTAGGGGACAGCCGGGGCACCCCCAGGGACACCTAGGGGGACAGCCAGGGCACCCCAGGGACACCCTTTGCACCCCCAGGGGACACACAGGGCGCCCCCAGGGCACCCCAGAGACAGCCAGGGCACCCCCAGGGACACCTAGGGGACAGCCAGGGCCCGCCAGGGACACCTAGGGGACAGCCAGGGAACCCCAGGGACACCCTGTGCACCCCCAGGGACACCCAGGGCACACCCAGGGACACCCAGGGCACACCCAGGGCACCCTAGGGACAGCCAGGGCACCCCAAAGGACATCTAGGGGACAAGC
>NW_027095149.1:0-32614 GCF_029207755.1 Chamaea fasciata | reverse complement strand
AGGTGCACCCCCAGGGACACCTACGGGAAAGCCAGGGAACCCCAGGGACACCCTGGGCACCCCCAGGGACACCCAGGACACCCCCAGGGACACCTAGGGGACAGCCAGGGCACCCCAGAGACACCCAGGGCACACCCAGGGACACCTAAGGGACAGCCAGGGCACCCTAGGGACAGCCAGGGCACCCCCAGAGACACCGAGGGCACAGCCAGGGCACCCCCTAGGACACTTAGGGGACAGGCAGGGCACCCCCAGGGACACCTAGGAGACAGCCAGGGCCCCCTCAGGGACACCTAGGGGACAGTCAGGGCACCCCAGGGACACCCAGGGCACCCCCAGGGACACGTAGGGGACAGCCAGGGCACCCCCAGGGACACCTAGGGGACAGCCAAGGAACCCCAGAGACAGCCAGGACCCCCCCAGGGACACCAAGGGGACAGGCAGGGCACTCCCAGGGACAGCCATGGCTCCCCCAGGGACAGCCTGGGCCCCCCCAGGGACACCTAGGGGACAGCCAGGGCTCCCCAGAGACACCCAGGGCACACCCAGGGACACATAAGGGACAGCCAGGGCACCCTAGGGACAGCCAGGGTACCCCCTAGGACACTTAGGGGACAGCTAGGGCACCCCCAGGGACACCTAGGGGACAGCCAGGGCACCCCCAGGGACACCCAGGGCACCCCAAACGACACCTAGGGGACAGGCAGGGCACCCCCAAAGACACCGAGGGGACACCCAGGGCACCCCCAGGGCCGCCTAGGGGACAGCAAGGGCACCCCAGGGACACGTACGGGACAGCCAGGGAACCCAAGGGACACCCTGTGCACCCCCAGGGACAGCCAGGGCACCCCCAGGGACACCTAGGGGACAGCCAGGGCACCCCAGAGACACCCAGGGCACACCCAGGGACACCTAAGGGACAGCCAGGGCACCCTAGGGACATCCAGGGCACACCCAGAGACACGGAGGGCACAGCCAGGGCACCCCGAGGGACACCTAGAGGAGGGGCAGGGCAACCCCAGGGACACCTAGGAGACAGCCAGGGCACCCACAGGGACAGCCAGGGCACTTCCAGGGAGACCTAGGAGACAGCCAGGGCCCCCCCAGGGACACCTAGGGGACAGTCAGGGCATCCCAGGGACACCCAGGGCACCCCCAGGGACACCTATGGGACAGCCTGGGATCCCCAGGAACACCTAGGGGACAGCCAGGGCACTCCAGGGACAGCCAGGGCACCCTCAGGGACACCTAGGGGACAGCCAGGGCACCCCAGAGACACCCAGGGCACACCCAGGGACACCTAAGGGACAGCCAGGGCACCCTAGGGACAGCCAGGGCACCCCCAGAGACACCGAGGGCACAGCCAGGGCACCCTTTAGGACACTTAGGGGACAGGCAGGGCACCCCCAGGGACACCTAGGAGACAGACAGGGCCCCCTCAGGGACACCTAGGGGACAGCCAGGGCACCCCAGGGACACCCAGTGCACCCCCAGGGACAAGTAGGGGACAGCCAGGGCACCCCCAGGGACACCTAGGGGACACCCAAGGAACCCCAGAGACAGCCAGGACCACCCCAGGGACACCTAGGGGACAGCCAGGGCTCCCCAGAGACACCCAGGGCACACCCAGGGACACCTAAGGGACAGCCAGGGCACCCTAGGGACAGCCAGGGTACCCCCTAGGACACTTAGGGGACAGCCAGGGCACCCCAAGGGACACCTAGGGGACAGCCAGGGCACCCCCAGGGACACCCAGGGCACCCCCAACGATACCTAGGGGACAGGCAGGGCACCCCCAAAGACACCGAGGGGACACCCAGGGCACCCCAGGGACACCTAGAGGACGGCGAGGGCACACCCGGGGACACCCAGGGCACCCCCAGGGCCGCCTAGGGGACAGCAAGGGCACCCCAGGGACAGCGAGGGAACCCCCAGGGACACGTAGGGGACAGGCAGGCCACCTCCAGGGACACTAGGGGACAGCCAAGGCACTCCAGGGCACCCCAGGGACACCCAGGGCACCCCAGGGACACCTAGGAGACAGCCATGGCCCCCCCAGAGACACCTAGGGGACAGCCAGGGCACCCCAGGGACACCCAGGGCACCCCCAGGGACACCAAGGGGACCTCCAGGGCACCCCGAGGGACACGTACGGGACAGCCAGGTAACCCAAGGGACACCCTGTGCACCCCCAGGGACAGCCAGGGCACCCCCAGGGACACCTAGGGGACAGCCAGGGCACCCCAGAGACACCCAGGGCACACCCAGGGACACCTAAGGGACAGCCAGGGCACCCTAGGGACAGCCAGGGCACACCCAGAGACACGGAGGGCACAGCCAGGGCACCCCCTAGGACACTTAGGGGACAGGCAGGGCACCCACAGGGACAGCCAGGGCCCCCCCAGGGACACCTAGGGGACAGTCAGGGCACCCCAGGGACACCCAGGGCACCCCCAGGGACACCTATGGGACAGCCTGGGCACCCTCAGGGACACGTAGGGGACAGCCAGGGCACCCCAGAGACAGCCAGGGCCCCCCCAGGGACACCTAGGGGACAGTCAGGGCACCCCAGGGACAACCAGGGCACCCCCAGGGACACCTAGGGGACAGCCAGTGCCCCCCCAGGGACACCTAGGGGACAGCCAGGGCCCCCCCAGGGACACCTAGGGGACAGCCAGGGCCCCCCAGGGACAGCTAGGGGACAGCCAGGGCACCCCAGAGACACCCAGGGCACACCCAGGGACACCTAAGGGACGGCCAGGGCACCCTAGGGACAGCCAGGGCACCCCCAGAGACACCGAGGGCACAGCCAGGGCACCCCCTAGGACACTTAGGGAACAGGTAGGGCACCCCCAGGGACACCGAGGGGACAGCCAGGGCACCCCAGGGACACCCAGGGCACCCCCAGGGCACCCCAGGGACAGCCAGGGCACCCTCAGGGAGACTGACGAGACAGCCAGGGCACCCCAGGGACACCTAGGAGACAGCCAGGGCCCCCTCAGGGACACCTAGGGGACAGTCAAAGCACCCCAGGGACATCCAGGGCACCCCTAGGGACACGTAGGGGACAGCCAGGGCACCCCCAGGGACACCGAGGGCACAGCAAGGGCACCCTAGTGACAGCCAGGGCACCCCCAGGTACACCTAGGGGACAGCCAGGGCACCCCCAGGGACAGCCATGGCTCCCCCAGGGACAGCCAGGGCCCCCCCAGGGACACCTAGGGGACAGCCAGGACTCCCCAGAGACACCCAGGGCACACCCAGGGACACCTAAGGGACAGCCAGGGCACCCTAGGGATAGCCAGGGTACCCCCCAGGACACTTAGGGTACAGCCAGAGCACCCCCAGGGACACCTAGGGGACAGCCAGAGCCCCCCCATGGACACCTAGGGGACAGCCAGGGTACTCCAGGGCACCCCAGGGACACCCAGGGCACCCCAGGGACACGAAGGGGACAGCCAGGGCACCCACAGGAACAGCCAGGGCACCCCCAGGGACACCTAGGAGACAGCCAGGGCCTCCCCAGGGACAGCTAGGGGACAGCCAGGGCACCCCAGGGCCACCCAGGGCACCCCCAGGGACGCCTAGGGGACCTCCAGGGCACCCCCAGGGACACGTACGGGACAGCCAGGGAACACCAGGGACACCCTGTGCACCCCCAGGGACAGCCAGGGCACCCCCAGGGACACCCTGTGCACCCCCAGGGACACCTAGGGGACAGCCAGGGCACCCCAGGGACAGCCAGGGCACCCCCAAGGACACCTAGGGGACAGGCAGGCCACCCCCAGGGACACCGAGGGGACAGCCAGGGCACCCTAGGGACAGCCAGGGCACCCCCAAGGACACCTAGGGGACAGGCAGGCCACCCCAGGGACACCGAGGGGACAGCCAGGGCACCCTAGGGACAGCCAGGGCACCCCCAGAGACACCTAGGGGACACGCAGGGCAGCCCCAGGGACACCGCGGGGACAGCCAGGGCACCCCCAGGGACACCGAGGGGAGAGCCAGGGCACCCTAGGGACAGCCAGGGCAGCCCCAGAGACACCGAGGGCACAGCCAGGGCACCCTGGGGAGAGCCAGGGCACCCACAAGGACACCTAGGGGACAGGCAGGGCACCCCAGGGACAGCGAGGGCACCCCCAGGGACACCTATGGGACCTCCAGGGCACCCCCAGGGACACGTACGGGACAGCCAGGGAACCCCAGTGACACCCTGTGCACCCCCAGGGACACCCAGGGCACCCCCAGAGACACCTCGGGGACTGCCAGGGCCCCCACAGGGACACCTAGGGGACAGCCAGGGTAGCCCAGGGAAACTCAGGGCACCCCCAGGGACACCTAGGGGACCTCCAGGGAACCACAGGGACACGTACGGGACAGCCAGGGAACCCCACTGACACCCTGTGCACCCCCAGGGACACCGAGGGCCCCCCCAGGGACACCTAGGGGACAGCCAGGGCCCCCCCAGGGACACCTAGGGGACAGCCAGGGCACTCCAGGGACAGCCAGGGCACCCCCAGGGACACCTAGGGGACAGCAAGGGCAGCCCCAGGGACACCAGGGCACCCCCAGGGCACACCAGGGACCCACAGGGCACCCCCAGGGACACCAAGGGAACAGGCAGGGCACTCCCAGGGACACTCTGGGCACCCACAGGGACACCTTGGGGACAGCCAGGGCACCCCAGGGACACCCAGGGCACCCCCAGGGACAGCTAGGGGACAGCCAGGGCACCCTAGGGACAGCCAGGGCACCACCAGGGATACCTAGGGCACCCCAGGGACACGCAGGGCAGCCCCAGGGACACCGAAGGGACAGGCAGGGCACCCCCAGGGACACGTAGGGGAAAGCCAGGGCATCCCCACGGACATTTAGGGGACAGCCAGGGCACTCCAGGGACACACAGGGCTACCGCAGGGACACCTAGGGGACAGCCAGGGCAGCACAGGGACACTCAGGGCATCCCCAGGGAAACCTAGGGGACCTCCAGGGAACCCCAGGGACACGTACAGGACAGCCAGGGAACCCCACTGACACCCTGTGCACCCCCAGGGACACCCAGGGCCCCCTCAGGGACACCTAGGGGACAGCCAGGGAACCGCAGGGACACCCTGGGCACCATCAGGGACACCTAGGGGACAGCCAGGGAACCCGAGGGATAGCCAAGGAACCCCCAGGGACACCTAGATGACAGGAAGCGCACCCCCAGGGACACCTAGAATACAGCCAGGGCTCCCCCAGGGACACCTAGAGAACAGCTAGGGCACTCCAGGGACACCCAGGGCACGCCCAGGGACACCTAGGGGACAGCCAGGGCACCCCCAGGGACACCAGAGCACCCCCAGGGCACCCCAGGGACCCACAGGGCACCACCAGGGACACCAAGGGGACAGCCAGGGCACCACAGGGACACCCAGGGCACCCCCAGGGACACCTAGGGGACAGGCAGGGCACCCCCAGGGACACCCAGGGCACCCCCAACGACACCTAGGGGACAGGCAGGGCACCCCCAGGGACACCAAGGGGACAGGCAGGGCACCCCCAGGGACACTGACGGGACAGCCAGGGCACCCCCAGAGACCCCTAGGGGACAGCCAGGGCACTCCCAGGGACACCTAGGAGACAGGCAAGGCACCCCCAGGGACACCGAGGGGAAAGCCAGGGCAACCCCAGGGACACCTAGGGGAAGGCAGGACACCCCCAGGGACACCTAGGGGACAGCCAGGGCACCTCTAGGGACATGTAGGGGACAGCCAGGGCACTCCAGGGACACCCAGGGCACCCCCAGGGACACCTAGGGGACAGCCAGGGCACCCCCAGGGACATGTAGGGGACAGCCAGGGCACTCCAGGGACACCCAGGGCACCCCCAGGGTCGCCTAGGGGACAGCCATGGCACAACAGGGACAGCGAGGGCACCCCCAGGGACACCTAGGGGACCTCCAGGGAACCCCAGGGACACGTACGGGACAGCCAGGGAACCCCAGGGACACCCTGGGCAACCCCAGGGACACCCAGGGCCCCCCCAGGGACATCCAGGGGAAAGCCAGGGCACCCTAGGGACAGCCAGAGCACCCCCAAGACACGAAGGGGACAGCCAGGGCACCCTCAGGGACACCCAGTGCACCCCAAGGACACCTAGGGGACAGCCAGGGCAGTCCAGGGACAGCCAGGGCACTCCCAGGGACACCAAGTGCACAGCCAGGGCACCCTAGGGAAAGCCAGGGCACCCTCAGGGACACCCAGGGCACTCCAAGGGACACCTAGGGGACAGCCAGGGAACCCCAGGGACACCCAGGGCAGCTCCAGGGACACGTAGGGGACAGCCAGGGCACCCCCAGGGACACCTAGGGGACAGCCGGGGCACTCCCAGGGACACCTAGGGGACAGCCAGGGCACCGCAGGGACACCCAGGACACGCCCAGGGACACCTAGGGGACCTCCAGGGCACCCCAAGAACACCCTGTGCACCTCCAGGGACACCCAGGGCACCCCCAGGGCACCCCAGAGACAGCCAGGGCACCCCCAGGGACACCTAGGGGACAGCCAGGGCACACTCAGGGACACGTAGGGCACAGCCAGGGCACCCTAGGGAAAGCCAGGGCACCCCCAAGAACACCTAGGGGACAGCCAGGGCACACTCAGGGGACACGTAGGGCACAGCCAGGGCACCCTAGGGAAAGCCAGGGCACCCCCAAGAACACCTAGGGGACAGGCAGGGCACCCCCAGGGACACGAGGGGACAGCCAGGGCACACTAGGGACAACCAGGGCACCCCCAGGGACACCTAGGGGACAGCCAGGGCACCCCCAGGGACACGTAGGGGACAGGCAGGTCACCCCCATGGACACCTAGAGGACAGCCAAGGCGCCCCCAGGGACACCTAGGGGACAGCCAGGGCACCTCAGGGACAGCGAGGGCATCCCCAGGGACATGTAGGGGACAGGCAGGGCACCTCCAGGGACACCGAGAGGACAGCCAGGGTACCCCCAGGGACACCTAGAGGACAGCCAGGGCCCCCCCAGGGACACCTTGGGGACAGCCAGGGCACTCCAGGGACAGCCAGGGCACCCCCAGGGACACCTAGGGGACAGCCAGGGCAGCCCCAGGGACACCAGGGCACCCCCAGGGCACCCCAGAGACCCACAGGGCACCCCCAGGGACACCAAGGGGACAGCCAGGGCACCCCAGGGACACCCAGGGCACCCCCAGGGACACCTAGGGGACAGGCAGGGCACTCCCAGGGACACTCTGGGCACCCAAAGGGACACCTTGGGGACAGCCAGGGCACCCCAGGGACACCCATGACAACCCCAGGGACACCTAGGGCACAGCCAGGGCACCCTAGGGACAGCCAGGGCACCCCCAGGAACACCTAGGACACCCCCAGGGACACCTAGGGGACAGGCAGGGCACCCCAGGGACACGCAGGGCCCCCCAGGGACACCTAGGGGACAGCCAGGGCACCCTAAAGACAGCCAGGGCACCCCCAGGGACACCTAGGGACAGGCAGGGCACCCCCAGGGACACCTAGGGGACAGCAAGGGGACCCCCAGGGACATTTAGGGGACAGGAAGGGCACTCCAGGGACACCAAGGGCACCCCCAGGGACACCCAGGGCACCCTCAGGGACACCTAGGGGATAGCCAGGGCCCCCCAGGGACACCTAGGGGACAGCCAGGGAACCTCAGGGACACCCTGTGCACCCCCGGGGACACCCAGGGCACACCCAGGGACACCTAGGGGACAGCCAGGGCACCCTAGGGACAGCCAGGGCACCCCCATGGACACCTAGGGGATAGCCAGGGCACCCCACGGACACCAAGGGCACCCCCAGGGACACCTACGGGACAGGAAGGGCACCCCCAGGGACACCCTGGGCACCCCCAGGGACACGTTAGGGACAGCCAGGGCACCCCAGGGACACCCTGGGCACCCCCAGGGACACCGAGGGGACAGCCAGGGCACCCCAGGGACACCTAGGGGGCTTCCAAGGCATCCCCAGGGACACCTAGGGGACAGCCTGGGCACCCTCAGGGACACCCAGGGAACCCCTGAGGGACACACTGGGGACAGCCAGGGCACCCTAGGGACAGCCAGGGCACCCCCTGGGCCACCTAGGGAACAGCCAGGGCACCCCAGGGACACGTAGGGGAAAGCCAGGGCACCCCAGGAACACCCAGGGCACCCCGAGGGACACCTAGGGGACAGCCAGGGCACCCCAGGCACACCCAGGGTACACCCAGGGACACCTAGGGGACAGCCAGGGCACCCCCAGGGACACCGAGGGCACAGAAAGGGCACCCTAGGGACAGCCAGGGCACCCCCAAGGACACCTAGGGGACACGCAGGGTACCCCCAGGGACAACGAGGGGACAGCCATGGCACCCCCAGGGACAGCCAGGGGACAGCCAGGGACACCTAGGGCACTGCCAGGGCACCCTAGGGACAGCCACGGCACCCCCAGGGACACCTAGGGGACAGGCAGGGCACCCCGAGGGACACCTAGGGGACAGCCAGGGCACCCCCAGGGACACCTAGGGGACACCCAGGGCACCCCGAGGGACACCAGGGCACGCCCAGGGACACCTAGGGGACCTCCAGGGCACCCCCAGGGACACGTACGGGACAGCCAGGGAACCCCACTGACACCCTGTGCACCCCCAGGGACACCCAGGGCCCCCCGAGGGACACCTAGGGGACAGCCAGGGAACCCCAGGGACAGCCAGGGCACCCCCAGGGCACCCCAGGGACACCCAGGGCAGCTCCAGGGACACGTAGGGACAGCCAGGGCACCCCCAGGGACAGCCAGGGCACCCCCAGGGACACCGAGAGGACAGGCAGGGCACCCCCAGGGACACCTTGGGGACAGCCAGGGCACCGCAGGGACAGCCAGGGCACCCTCAGGGACACCTAGGGGACCTCCAGGGCACCCCCAGGGACACCCAGGGCACCCCCAGGGCCACCAAGGGGACAGCCAGGGCACACCAGGGACAGCGAGGGCACCCCCAGGGACACTGACGGGACAGCCAGGGCAGCCCAGGGACACCTACGCGACAGCCAGGGCACCCCAGGGCAGCCCAGGGAGACCCAGGGTACCCCAGGGACACGTAGGGGACCTCCCGGGCACCCCAGGGACAGCCAGGGCACCCCAGGGACACCCAGGGCCCCCCCAGGGACACCTAGGGGACAGCCAGGGCACCTTAGGGGCGCCAGGGCACCCCCAGGGACACCTAGGGGACAGCCAGGGCACCCTAGGGACAGCCAGGGCACCCCCAGGGACACCAAGGGCACAATCAGGGCACCCTAGGGACAGCCAGGGCACCCCCAGGGACACCGAGGGGACAGCCAGGGTACCCTAGGGACAGCCATGGCACCCTAGGGACAGCCAGGGCACCCCCAGGGACAGCCAGGGCACCCCCAGGGACACTGACGAGACAGCCAGGGCACCCCAGGGACACCTAGGGGACAGGCAGGGCACCTCCAGCGACAGCCAGGGTACCCCCAGGGCACCCCAGAGACACCCAGGGCACCCCCAGGGTCACCTAGGGACAGTCAGGGGACCCCAGGGACAGCCAGGGCACCCCGAGGGACACCTAAGTGACAGCCAGGGCACCCCAGGGACATCGAGGGACAGCCAGGAACCCCCTGGGACAGCCAGCTCACCCCCACGGCCGCCTCCACCTCCAGGAGCTATGAAAACCCTCCTCACGTTTTTGATGCCTCAAATGGGCCGCCCAAACCTCCCGAATACCCCCCAAAGCACCCAAAGCAGCCCCCAGGACTCCCCCCAGACCCCCCACAACCCAAAAACCCTCTCCACGACAACTCAGGACCCCCAGGATCCCCCCAAATCCGCGCCCCCCTCACCCTGAGGTCCCGTTTGAGCCGCTCCACGTTGCGGACAGGCACCAGCTCATCAAGCCCCAAGCACCAACACCTGCGGGACTGGGATGGACTGAGAGCACTGGGAGGGTGACCAGAGAAACCTGGGATGGACGAAGAGTGGACTGGGATGAACTGGGATGAACTGGCAGGCGTGTGGGGGTCCATGGTGGCCACTCGGTGCCTTACTGGTCTATACTGGGATGGGTCGGATGGCCCCAGGGGAGGGAGTGAGGCCACACTGGTCCAGACTGGGAGGGGAGTCACCATGGCGCCGGAGGCGAAGTCGAGGATACGAGCGAGGCAGGGACACCTAGGGGACAGCCAGGGCAACCCAGGGACACCAGGGCCCCACCAGGGACACCTAGGGGACAGCCAGGGAATCCCAGGGACACACTGGGCATCCCCAGGGACACCTAATGCACCCCCAGGGACACCTAGGGGACAGCCAGGGCACCCTAGGGACAGCCAGGGCACCCCCAGGGACACCGAGGGCACAGCCAGGGCACCCCCAGGGACACCGAGAGGACAGGCAGGGCACACCCAGGGACACCTCGGGGACAGCCAGAGCACCCCAGGGACAGCCAGGGCTCCCGCAGGGACACCAAAAGGACAGCCAGAGCACCCCAAGGACAGCCAGGGAACCCCAGGGACAGGGAGGAGACCCCAGGGACACCTATGCGATCTCCAGGGCACCCCCAGGGACACCAAGGGAACAGCCAGGGCACGCCAGGGACACGTAGGGGACAGCCAGGGCCCCCCCAGGGACACCTAGGGGACAGCCAGGGAACCCCGGGGACACCCTGTGCACCCCCAGGGACACCCAGGGCACACCCAGGGACACCTTGGGGACAGCCAGAGCACCCCAGGGACAGCCAGGGCACCCCCAGGGACACCTAGGGGACAGCCAGGGCACTCCCAGGGACACCCTGGGCACTTCTAGGGACACCGAGTGGACAGCAAGGGCACCCCCTGGGCACCCCAGGGACAGTCAGGGCACCCCCAGGGACACCGAGGGGACAGCCAGGGCACTCCAGGGACAGCCAGGGCACCCCCAGGTATACCTAGGGGACAGCCAGGGCATCCCCAGGGACAGCCAGGGCACCCCCAGGGCGCCCCAGGGACACCCAGGGCAGCCCCAGGGACACGTAGGGGACAGCCAGGGCACCCCCAGGAACAGCCAGGGCTCCCGCAGGGACACCAAAAGGACAGCCAGAGCACCCCAAGGACAGCCAGGGAACCCCAGGGACAGGGAGGAGACCCCAGGGACACCTATGCGATCTCCAGGGCACCCCCAGGGACACCAAGGGAACAGCCAGGGCACCCCCAGGGACACGTAGGGGACAGCCAGGGCCCCCCCAGGGACACCTAGGGGACAGCCAGGGAACCCCGGGGACACCCTGAGCACCCCCAGGGACACCCAGGGCACACCCAGGGACACCGAGAGGAAAGGCAGGGCATCCCCAGGGACACCTTGGGGACAGCCAGAGCACCCCAGGACAGCCAGGGCACCCCCAGGGACACCTAGGGGACAGCCAGGGCACCCCCAGGGACACCTAGGGGACAGCCAGGGCACCCCCAGTGACACCTAAGTGACAGCCAGGGCACCCCAGGGACATCGAGGGACAGCCAGGAATCCCCTGGGACAGCTAGTTCACCCCCACGGCCGCCTTCACCTCCAGGAGCTATCAAAAACCCTCCTCAGGTTCTTTGATGCCTCAAATGGGCCGCCCAAACCTCCCGAATACCCCCCAAAGCACCCAAAGCAGCGCCCAGGACTTCCCCCAGACTCCCCACAACCCAAAAATCCCCTCCACGACAACTCAGGACCCCCAGGATCCCCCCAAATCCGCGCCCCCCTCACCCTGAGGTCCCGTTTGAGCCGCTCCACGTTGCGGACAGGCACCAGCTCATCAAGCCCCAAGCACCAACACCTGCGGGACTGGGATGGACTGAGAGCACTGGGAGGGTGACCAGAGAAACCTGGGATGGACGAAGAGTGGACTGGGATGAACTGGGATGAACTGGCAGGCGTGTGGGGGACCATGGTGGCCACTCGGCGCCTTACTGGTCTATACTGGGATGGGTCGGATGGCCCCAGGGGAGGGAGTGAGGCCACACTGGTCCAGACTGGGAGGGGAGTCACCATGGCGCCGGAGGCGGAGTCGAGGATACGAGCGAGGCAGGGACACATAGGGGACAGCCAGGGCAACCCAGGGACACCTAGGGGACAGCCAGGGCCCCCCCAGGGACACCCAGGGCACCCCCAGGGACACCTAGGGGACAGCCAGGGCCCCCCCCGCGACACCTAGGGGAAGGCCAGGGAACCCCAGGGACACCCTGTGCACGCCCAGGGACACCCAGGGCACACCCAGAGACACCTAGGGGACAGCCAGGGCACCCTAGGGACAGCCAGGGCACCCCCAGGGACACCCAGAGCACCCCCAGGGCCACCCAGGGGACAGCCAGGGCACCCCAGGGACAGCGAGGGCACCCCCAGGGACACCCAGGGCACCCCCAGGGACACCTAGGGGACAGCCAGGGCACCCCGCGGGACAGGGAGGGCACCCCCAGGGACACCTAGAGGACAGCCAGGGCCCCCCCAGGGACAGCCAGGGCACCCCCAGGGACACCTAGGGGACAGCCAGGGCCCGCCCAGGGACACCCTGGGCACCCCCAGGGACACCTAGGGGACAGCCAGGGCACCCCCAGGGACACCTAGGGGACAGCCAGGGCACTCCAGGGACTGCCAGGGCACCCCCAGGGACACCTAGGGGACAGCCAGGGCACCGCGAGGGACACCAGGGCACCCCCAGGGACACCTAGGGGACAGGCAGGGCACCATGGGACAGCCAGGGCACCCCCAGGGACACCAAGGGCACAGCCAGGGCACCCTAGGGACTGCCAGGGCACCCCCAGGGACACCTGGGGCACAGCCAGGGCACCCTCAGGGACACCGAGGGCACAGCCAGGGCCCCCCCAGGGACACCCAGGGCACCCCAGGGACACCTAGAGGACAGCCAGGGCACCCCCAGGGACATCTAGAGGACAGCCAGGGCACCCCCAGGGACACCTAGGGGACAGCCTGGGCGCCCCCAGGGACACCCAGGGCACCCCCAGGGACACTGAGGGCACAGCCAGGGCACCCTAGGGACACCCAGGGCAGCCCCAGGGACACCTAGAGGACAGCCAGGGCACCCCCAGAAACACCTAGGGGACACGCAATAAGGGGACAGCCATGGCACCCCCAGGGACAGCCAGGGCACCCCAGGGACACCTAGGGCACAGCCAGGGCACCCTAGGGACAGCCAGGGCACCCCCAGGGACACCAAGGGGACAGGCAGGGCACCCCCAGGGACACCTATGGGACAGCCAGGGCACCCCTAGGGACACCTAGGGGACAGCCAGGGCACCCCCAGGGACACCTAGGGGACAGCCAGGGCACCCTAGGGACAGCCAGGGCACCCCCAGGGACACCAAGGGCACAGCCAGGGCACCCCCAGGGACACCAAGGGGATAGCCAGAGCACCCCAAGGACAGCCAGGGCACCCCCAGGGACACCTAGGGGACAGCCAGGGCACCCCAGGGACACCAAGGGGACAGCCAGGGCACCCCCAGGGACACAAAAGGGACAGCCAGGGCCCCCCGCAGGGACACGTAGGGGACAGCCAGGGCACCCCGAGGGACACCAGGGCACCCCCAGGGACACCTAGGGGACAGCCAGGGCACTCCAGGGAAAGCCAGGGCACCCCCAGGGATACCTAGGGGACAGCCAGGGCTCCCCCAGGGACAGCCAGGGCACCCCCAGTGACACCTAGGGGACAGGCAGGGCACCCCCAGGGACACCCCAGGGACAGTCAGGGCATCCCCAGGGACACGCAGGGCACACCCAGGGACACCAAGGGGACAGCCAGGGCACCCCAGGCACACCCAGGGCACACCCAGGGACACCTAGGGGACAGCCAGGGCACCCCCAGGGACACGGAGGGCACAGAAAAGGCACCCTAGGGACAGCCAGGGCACCCCTAGGGACACCTAGGGGACAGCCTGGGCACCCCCAGGGACACCCAGGGCACCCCCAGGGACTCTGAGGGCACATCCAGGGCACCCTAGGGACAGCCAGGGCACCCCCAAGGACACCTAGGGGACACGTAGGGTACCCCCAGGGACAACGAGGGGACAGCCATGGCACCCCCAGGGACAGCCAGGGCACCCCAGGGACACCTAGGGGACAGGCAGGGCACCCCCAGGGACACCTAGGGGACAGCCAGGGCACCCCCAGGGAAACCTAGGGGACAGCCAGGGCACCCCGAGGGACACCAGGGCACCCCCAGGGACACCGAGGGCACAGCCAGGGCACCCTGGGGACAGCCAGGGCACCCCCAGGGACACCGAGGGCCCAGCCAGGCCACCCTAGGGACAGCCAGGGCACCCCCAAGGACACCTAGGGGACAGGCAGGGCACCCAAAGGGACATCGAGGGGACAGCCAGGGCACCCTAGGGACAGCCAGGGCACCCCAAAGGACACCTAGGGGACAAGCAGGGCACCCCCATGGACACCTAGGGGACAGCCAGGGCACCCCGAGGGACACAAGGGCACCCCCAGGAATACCTAGGGGACAGCCAGGGCACCCCCAGGGACACCAAGGGCACAGCCAGGGCACCACCAGGGACACCAAGGGGACAGCCAGTGCACTTCCAGGGACACCAAGGGGACATCGAGAGCACCCCAGGGACAGCCAGGGCACCCCCAGTGACACCTAGGGGACAGCAAGGGCACCCCCAGGGACACCTAAGGGACACCCTGGGCACCTCCAGGGACACCAAGGGGACCCCCAGGGACACCTAGGGGACAGCCAGGGCACCCCAGGGACAGCGAGGGCACCCCCAGGGACACCTAGGGGACCTCCAGGGCACCCCCAGGGACACGTACCGGACAGCCAGGGAACCCCAGTGACACCCTGTGCACCCCTAGGGACACAGCAAGGGCACCCCCAGGGACACGTCGGGGACTGCCAGGGCCCCCCCAGGGACACCTAGGGGACAGCCAGGGCAGCCCAGGGACACTCAGGGCACCCCCAGGGACACCTAGGGGACCTCCAGGGAACCCCAGGGACACGTACGGGACAGCCACGGAACTCCACTGACACCCTGTGCACCCCCAGGGACACCCAGGGCCCTCCCAGGGACACCTAGGGGACAGTCGGGGAACCCCAGGGACACCCTGGGCTCCCCCAGGGACACTTAGAGGACAGCCATAGCACCCCCAGGGACACCTAGGGGACAGCCAGGGCTCCCTAGGGACAGCCAGGGCACCCCCAGGGACACCTAAGGCACCCCCAGGGACACCTAGGGGAAGGCAGGACAACCCCAGGGATACCTAGGGGACAGCCAGGGCACCCCCAGGGACATTTAGGGGACAGCCAGGGCACTCCAGGGACACCCAGGGCACCCCCAGGGACACCTAGTTGACAGCCAGGGCACCACCAGGGATACGCAGGGCACCTCCAGGGACACCTCGGGGACTGCCAGGGCCCCCCCAGGGACACCTAGGGGACAGCCAAGGCAGCCCAGGGACACTCAGGGCACCCCCAGGGACACCTAGGGGACCTCCAGGGAACCCCAGAGACACGTACGGGACAGCCAGGTAACCCCAGGGACACCCTGGGCACCCCCAGGGTCACCGAGGGGAATGCCAAGGCACCCCCAGGGACACCTAGGGGACAGCCAGGGCACCCCCAGGGACACTGACGGGATAGCCAGGGCACCCCAGGGACACCCAGGGCACCCCCAGGGACACCTAGGGCAGAGCCAGGGCACCCTAGGGACAGCCAGGGCACCCTCAGGGACACCGAGGGCACAGCCAGGGCACCACCAGGGACACCTAGGGGACAGGCAGGGCACTCGCAGAGACGCCTAGGGGACAGCCAGGGCCCCCCCAGGGACAGCCAGGGCACCCCCAGGGACACCTAGGGGACAGCCAGGGCACCCCAGGGACACCCAGGGCACCCCCAGGGACACCTAGGGGACAGGCAGGGCACACCCAGGAACACTCTGGGCGCCCACAGGGACACCGAGGGGACAGCCAGGGCACCCACAGGGACACCTAGGGGACAGCCGGGGCACCCCCAGGGACACCGAGGGCACAGCAAGGGCACCCTAGGGACAGCCAGGGCACCTCCGGGGACACCTAGGGGACACCCAGGGCACCCCCACGGACACGTAGGGGACAGCCAGGGAACCCCAGGGACACCCTGGGCACCCCCAGGGACACCTAGGGGACAGCCAGGGAACCCCAGGGACAGCCAGGGCACCACAAGGGACACCTAGGAGACAGCCAGGGCCCCCCCAGGGACACCTAGGAGACAGCCAGGGCCCCCACAGGGACACCTAGGGGACAGCCAGGGCACCCCAGGGACACCCAGGGCACCCCCAGGGACACCTAGGGGACAGCCAGGGCAACCCCAGGGGACACCTAGGGGACAGCCAGGGCACCCCAGGGACACTCAGGGCACCCCCAGGGACACCCAGGAGACAGTCAGGGCCCCCCCAGGGACACCAAGGGGACAGCCAGGGCACTCCCAGGGACACTTAGGGGACAGCCAGGGCACCCCAGGGACACCAAGGGGACAGCCAGGACACCCCTAGGGACACCTAGGGGACAGCCAGGGCACCCCAGGGACACCAAGGGCACCCCCAGGAACACCTACGGGACAGCAAGGGCTCCCCAGGGACAGCCAAGGCACCCCCAGGGACACCTAGGGGACCTCCAGGGCACCCCCAGGGGACACCTAGGGGACAGACAGGGCACCCAGGGGACAGCGAGGGCACCCCCAGGGACACCAAGGGGACAGCCAGGGCCCCCCGAGGGACACCTAGGGGACAGCCAGGGCACCCCAGGGACACCCAGGGAACCCCCAGGGACACCTAGGGGACCTCCAGGGCACCCCCAGGGACACGTACGGGACAGCAAGGGAACCCCAGTGACACCCTGTACACCCCTAGGGACACCTAGGGCACCCCCAGGGACACGTCGGGGACTGCCAGGGCCCCCCCAGGGACACCAAGGGGACAGCCAGGGCAGCCCAGGGACACTCAGGGCACCCCCAGGGACACCTAGGGGACCTCCAGGGAACCCCAGGGACACGTACGGGACAGCCAGGGAACCCCACTGACACGCTGTGCACCCCCAGGGACACCCAGGGCCCCCCCAGGGACACCTAGGGGACAGTCTGGGAACCCCAGGGACACCCTGGGCTCCCCCAGGGACACCTAGAAGACAGCCAGGGCACCCCCAGGGACACCTAGGGGACAGCCACGGCACCCTAGGGACAGCCAGGGCACCTCCAGGGACACCTAGGGCACCCCCAGGGACACCTAGGGGAAGGCAGGACAACCCCAGGGACACCTAGGGGACAGCCAGGGCACCCCCAGGGACATTTAGAGGACAGCCAGGGCACTCCAGGGAAACCCAGGGCACCCCCAGGGACACCTAGGGGACAGCCAAAGCACCACCAGGGATACGCAGGGCACCTCCAGGGACACCTCGGGGACTGCCAGGGCCCCCCCAGGGACACCTAGGGGACAGCCAGGGCAGCCCAGGGACACTCAGGGCACCCCCAGGGACACCTAGGGGACAGGAAGGGCACCCCCAGGGACACCTAGGGGACAGCCAGGGCACCCCGAGGGACACCAGGGCACCCCCAGGGACACCGAGGGCACAGCCAGGGCACCCTGGGGACAGCCAGGGCACCCCCAGGGACACCGAGGGCCCAGCCAGGCCACCCTAGGGACAGCCAGGGCACCCCCAAGGACACCTAGGGGACAGGCAGGGCAGCCAAAGGGACATCGAGGGGACAGCCAGGGCACCCTAGGGACAGCCAGGGCACCCCAAAGGACACCTAGGGGACAAGCAGGGCACCCCCATGGACACCTAGGGGACAGCCAGGGCACCCCGAGGGACACAAGGGCACCCCCAGGAATACCTAGGGGACAGCCAGGGCACCCCCAGGGACACCTAGGGCACAGCCAGGGCACCACCAGGGACACCAAGGGGACATTCAGAGCACCCCAGGGACAGCCAGGGCACCCCCAGTGACAACTAGGGGACAGCAAGGGCACCCCCAGGGACACCTAAGGGACACCCTGGGCACCTCCAGGGACACCAAGGGGACCCCCAGGGACACCTAGGGGACAGCCAGGGCACCCCAGGGACAGCGAGGGCACCCCCAGGGACACCTAGGGGACCTCCAGGGCACCCCCAGGGACACGTACCGGATAGCCAGGGAACCCCAGTGACACCCTGTGCACCCCTAGGGACACAGCAAGGGCACCCCCAGGGACACGTCGGGGACTGCCAGGGCCCCCCCAGGGACACCTAGGGGACAGCCAGGGCAGCCCAGGGACACTCAGGGCACCCCCAGGGACACCTAGGGGACCTCCAGGGAACCCCAGGGACACGTACGGGACAGCCACGGAACTCCACTGACACCCTGTGCACCCCCAGGGACACCCAGGGCCCCCCCAGGGACACCTAGGGGACAGTCGGGGAACCCCAGGGACACCCTGGGCTCCCCCAGGGACACTTAGAGGACAGCCATAGCACCCCCAGGGACACCTAGGGGACAGCCAGGGCTCCCTAGGGACAGCCAGGGCACCCCCAGGGACACCTAGGGCACCCCCAGGGACACCTAGGGGAAGGCAGGACAACCCCAGGGATACCTAGGGGACAGCCAGGGCACCCCCAGGGACATTTAGGGGACAGCCAGGGCACTCCAGGGACACCCAGGGCACCCCCAGGGACACCTAGTTGACAGCCAGGGCACCACCAGGGATACGCAGGGCACCTCCAGGGACACCTCGGGGACTGCCAGGGCCCCCCCAGGGACACCTAGGGGACAGCCAGGGCAGCCCAGGGACACTCAGGGCACCCCCAGGGACACCTAGGGGACCTCCAGGGAACCCCAGAGACACGTACGGGACAGCCAGGTAACCCCAGGGACACCCTGGGCACCCCCAGGGTCACCGAGGGGAATGCCAAGGCACCCCCAGGGACACCTAGGGGACAGCCAGGGCACCCCCAGGGACACTGACGGGACAGCCAGGGCACCCCAGGGACACCCAGGGCACCCCCAGGGACACCTAGGGGACAGCCAGGGCACCCCAGGGACACCCAGGGCACCCCCAGGGACACCTAGGGGACAGGCAGGGCACACCCAGGGACACTCTGGGCACCCACAGGGACACCGAGGGGACAGCCAGGGCACCCACAGGGACACCTAGGGGACAGCCGGGGCACCCCCAGGGACACCAAAGGCACAGCAAGGGCACCCTAGGGACAGCCAGGGCACCTCCGGGGACACCTAGGGGACACCCAGGGCACCCCCACGGACACGTAGGGGACAGCCAGGGAACCCCAGGGACACCCTGGGCACCCCCAGGGACACCTAGGGGACAGCCAGGGAACCCCAGGGACAGCCAGGGCACCACAAGGGACACCTAGGAGACAGCCAGGGCCCCCCCAGGGACACCTAGGAGACAGGCAGGGCCCCCACAGGGACACCTAGGGGACAGCCAGGGCACCCCAGGGACACCCAGGGCACCCCCAGGGACACCTAGGGGACAGCCAGGGCAACCCCAGGGACACCTAGGGGACAGCCAGGGCACCCCAGGGACACTCAGGGCACCCCCAGGGACACCCAGGAGACAGTCAGGGCCCCCCCAGGGACACCAAGGGGACAGCCAGGGCACTCCCAGGGACACCTAGGGGACAGCCAGGGCACCCCAGGGACACCAAGGGGACAGCCAGGACACCCCTAGTGACACCTAGGGGACAGCCAGGGCACCCCAGGGACACCAAGGGCACCCCCAGGAACACCTACGGGACAGCAAGGGCTCCCCAGGGACAGCCAGGGCACCCCCAGGGACACCTAGGGGACCTCCAGGGCACCCCCAGGGACACCTAGGGGACAGACAGGGCACCCAGGGGACAGCGAGGGCACCCCCAGGGACACCAAGGGGACAGCCAGGGCCCCCCGAGGGACACCTAGGGGACAGCCAGGGCACCCCAGGGACACCCAGGGCACCCCCAGGGACACCTAGGGGACCTCCAGGGCACCCCCAGGGACACGTACGGGACAGCCAGGGAACCCCAGTGACACCCTGTACACCCCTAGGGACACCTAGGGCACCCCCAGGGACACGTCGGGGACTGCCAGGGCCCCCCCAGGGACACCAAGGGGACAGCCAGGGCAGCCCAGGGACACTCAGGGCACCCCCCGGGACACCTAGGGGACCTCCAGGGAACCCCAGGGACACGTACGGGACAGCCAGGGAACCCCACTGACACGCTGTGCACCCCCAGGGACACCCAGGGCCCCCCCAGGGACACCTAGGGGACAGTCTGGGAACCCCAGGGACACCCTGGGCTCCCCCAGGGACACCTAGAAGACAGCCAGGGCACCCCCAGGGACACCTAGGGGACAGCCACGGCACCCTAGGGACAGCCAGGGCACCTCCAGGGACACCTAGGGCACCCCCAGGGACACCTAGGGGAAGGCAGGACAACCCCAGGGACACCTAGGGGACAGCCAGGGCACCCCCAGGGACATTTAGAGGACAGCCAGGGCACTCCAGGGAAACCCAGGGCACCCCCAGGGACACCTAGGGGACAGCCAAAGCACCACCAGGGATACGCAGGGCACCTCCAGGGACACCTCGGGGACTGCCAGGGCCCCCCCAGGGACACCTAGGGGACAGCCAGGGCAGCCCAGGGACACTCAGGGCACCCCCAGGGACACCTAGGGGACAGGAAGGGCACCCCCAGGGACACCTAGGGGACAGCCAGGGCCCCCCCAAGGACACATAGAGGACAGGCAGGGCACCCCCAGGGCACCCCAGGGACACGTAGAGGACAGCCATGGCACCCCAGAGACAGCCAGGGCACCCCCAGGAAAAGCTAGGGGACAGCCAGGGCACCCCAGGGACGCCAAGGGGACAGCCAGGGCACCCCAGGGACACCCAAGGCACCCCCAGGGACACGTAGGGGACAGCCAGGGCACTCCCAGAGACAGCCTGGGCACCCCCAGGGACACCGAGGGTACAGCCAGGGCACCACAGGGACACCTAGGGGACAGGGAAGGCAACCCCAGGGACACCTTGGGGACAGCCAGGGCACCCCTGGGCACCCCTGGGACAGTCAGGGCACCCCCAGGGACACCGAGGGGACAGCCAGGGCACTCCAGGGACAGCCAGGGCCCCCCCAGGGACACCTAGGGGACAGTCAGGGCACCCCAGGGACACCCAAGGCACCCCCAGGGACACGTAGGGGACAGCCAGGGTACTCCCAGAGACAGCCAGGGCGCCCCCAGGGACACCCAGGGCACCCCCAACGACACCTAGGGGACAGGCAGGGCACCCCCAGGGACACCTAGGGGACAGGCAGGGCACCCCCAGAGACACTGAGGGCACAGCAAGGGCACCCCCAGGGACACCTAGGGGACAGGCAGGGCACCCCCAGGGACACCAAGGGGACAGGCAGGGCACCCCCAGGGACACCTAGGAGACAGCCAGGGCCCCCCCAGGGACACCTAGGGGACAGGCAGGGCACCTCCAGGGACACCAAGGGGACAGCCAGAGCACCCCAAGGACAGCCAGGGCACCCCCAGGGACACCTAGGGGACAGCCAGGGCACCCCAGGGACACCAAGGGGACAGCCAGGGCACCCCCAGGGATACCTAGGGGACAGCAAGGGCACCCCCAGGGACACCCTGGGCACCCCCAGGGACACGTAGGGGACAGCCAGGGCACTCCAGGGACAGCCAGGGCACTCCCAGGGACACCTAGGGCACCCCCAGGGCACCTTTGGGACAGCCAGGGCACCCCCAGGGACACCTAGAGGACAGCCAGGGCCCCCGCAGGGACACCTAGGGGACAGCCTGGGCACTCCAGGGTCAGACAGGGCACCCCCAGGTATACCTAGGGGACATCCAGGGCACCCCCACGGACAGCCAGGGCACCCCCAGGGTCACCAAAGGGACAGCCAGGGCCCCCCCCAGGGACACCTAGGGGACAGCCCGGGAACCCCAGGGACACCCTGTGCACCCCCAGGGACACCCAGGGCACCCCCAGGGAAACCTAGGGGACAGCCAGGGCACCCTAGGGTCAGCCATGGCAACCCCAGGGACACCGAGAGGACAGGCAGGGCACCCCCAGTGACACCTTGGGGACTGCCAGGGCACCCCAGGGACAGCCAGGGCACCCCCAGGGACACCCAGGGCACCCCCAGGGCCACCAAGGGGACAGCCAGGGTACCCCAGGGACAGCGAGGGCACCCCCAGGGACTCCTAGGGGACAGCCAGGGCCCCCCCAGGGACACCTAGGGGACAGCCACGGCCCCCCCAGGGACAGCGAGGGCACCCCCAGGGACACCAAGGGGACAGGCAGGGCACCCCCAGGGACACTGACGGGACAGCCAGGGCACCCCGAGAGACGCCTAGGGCACAGCCAGGGCACCCCAGGGACACCCAGGGCACCCCCAGGGACACCAAGGGGACAGCCAGGGCACGCCAGGGACACCCAGGGCACCCCCAGGGACACCTAGGGGACAGGCAGGGCACCCCCAGGGACACCTAGGGGACAGGCAGGGCACCCCCAGAGACACTGAGGACACAGCAAGGGCACCCCCAGGGACACCTAGGGGACAGGCAGGGCACCCCCAGGGACACCTAGGGGACAGCCAGGGCCTCCCAAGGGACACCTAGGGGACAGGCAGGGCACCCCCAGGGACACCAAGGGGACAGCCACAGCACCCCAAGGACAGCCAGGGCACCCCCAGGGACACCTAGGGGACAGCCAGGGCACCCCAGGGACACCAAGGGGACAGTCAGGGCACCCCCAGGGACACCAAGGGGACAGACAGGGCACTCCAGGGACACCCAGGGCACCCCCAGGGACACCTACGGGACAGCAAGGGCACCCTCAGGGACACCCTGGGCACCCCCAGGGACACGTAGGGGACAGCCAGGGCACCCTAGGGACAGCCAGGGCACCCCCAAGACACGAAGGGGACAGCCAGGGCACCCCCAAGGACACCTAGGGGACCTCCAGGGCACCCCCAGGGACACGTACGGGACAGCCAGGGAACCCCAGTGACACCCTGGGCACCCCCAGGGACACCCAGGCCCCCCCCAGGGACACCTAGGGGACAGCCAGGGAACCCCAGGGACACCCTGGGCACCCCCAGGGACACCCAGCCCCCCCCAGGGACACCTAGGGGACAGCCAGGGAACCGCAGGGAAACCCTGGGCACCCCCAGGGACACCTAGAGGACAGCCAGGGTCCGCCCAGGGACACCTAGAAGACAGCCAGGACACCCCCAGGGACACCTAGGGGACAGGAAGGGCACCCCCAGGGACACCAGGGCACCCCCAGGGCACCCCAGGGACCCACAGGGCATCCCCAGGGACACCAAGGGGACATCCAGGGCACCCCCAGGGACACCAAGGGCACCCCCAATGACACCTAGGGGACAGGCAGGGCACCCCCAGGGACACCTAGGGGACAGGCAGGGCACCCCCAGAGACACTGAGGGCACAGCAAGGGCCCCCCCAGGGACACCTAGGGGACAGGCAGGGCACCTCCAGGGACACCAAGGGGACAGCCAGAGCACCCCAAGGACAGCCAGGGCACCCCCAGGGACACCTAGGGGACAGCCAGGGCACCCCAGGGACACCAAGGGGACAGCCAGGGCACCCCCAGGGACACCTAGGGGACAGCCAGGGCACTCCAGGGACACCCAGGGCACCCCCAGGGACACCTACGGTACAGCAAGGGCACCCCCAGGGACACCCTGGGCACCCCCAGGGACACGTAGGGGACAGCCAGGGCACCCCAGAGACACCCTGGGCAACCCCAGGGACACCTACGGGACAGCAAGGGTACCCCCAGGGACACCCTGGGCACCCCCAAGACACGAAGGGGACAGCCAGGGCACCCCCAAGGACAACTAGGGGACAGCCAGGGCACTCCAGGGACAGCCAGGGCACCCCCAGGGACACCTAGGGCACCCCCAGGGCACCCTAGGGACTGCCAGGGCACCCCCAGGGACACCTAGGGGACAGCCAGGGCCCCCGCAGGGACACCTAGGGGACAGCCTGGGCACTCCAGGGTCAGACAGGGCACCCCCAGGGAAACCTAGGGGACAGCCAGGGCACCCTAGGGACAGCCGGGGCAACTCCAGGGACACCGAGAGGACAGGCAGGGCACCCCCAGTGACACCTTGGGGACAGCCAGGGCACCCCAGGGACAGCCAGGGCACCCCCAGGGACACCCAGGGCACCCCCAGGGCCACCAAGGGGACAGCCAGGGCACCCCAGGGACAGCAAGGGCACCCCCAGGGACACCTAGGGGACAGCCAGGGCCCCCCCAGGGACACCTAGGGGACAGCCAGGGCCCCCCCAGGGACACCCAGGGCACCCCCAGGGACACCAAGGGGACAGGCAGGGCACCCCCAGGGACACTGACGGGACAGCCAGGGAACCCCGAGAGACGCCTATGGAACAGCCAGGGCACCCCAGGGACACCCAGGGCACCCCCAGGGACACCAAGGGGACAGCCAGGGCACCCCAGGGACACCCAGGGCACCCCCAGGGACACGTAGGGGAAGGCAGGACACGCCCAGGGACACCAAGGGGACAGCCAGGGCACCCTCAGGGACATTTAGGGGACAGCCAGGGCACCCCAGGGACACGCATGGCACACCCAGGAACACCCCAGGGACACCCAGGGCACCCCCAGGGACACCTAGGGGACAGCCAGGGCACCCCAGGGACACCCAGGGCACCCCCAGGGACACCTAGCGGACCTCCAGGGCACCCCAGGGACACCCTGTGCACCTCCAGGGACACCAAGGGCACCCCCAGGGCACCCCAGAGACAGCCAGGGCACCCCCAGGGACACCTAGGGGACAGCCAGGGAACCCCAGAGACAGCCAGGACCCCCCCAGGGACACCTAGGGGACAGGCAGGGCACCCCCCGGGACAGCCATCGCTCCCCCAGGGACAGCCAGGGCCCCCCCAAGGACACCTAGGGGACAGCCAGGGCTCCCCAGAGACACCCAGGGCACACCCAGGGACACCTAAGGGACAGCCAGGGCACCCTAGGGACAGCCAGGGCACCCCCTAGGACACTTAGGGGACAGCCAGGGCACCCCCAGGGACACACAGGGCACCCCCAGGGACACCTAGGGAACAGCCGGGGCACCCCCAGGGACACCTAGGGGACAGCCAGGGCACCCCGGGGACACCCTGTGCACCCCCAGGGACACCCAGGGCACACCCAGCGACACCTAGGGCACAGCCAGGGCACCCCAGGGACAGCCAGGGCACCCACAAGGACACCTAGGGGACAGGCAGGGCACCCCCAGGGACACCGAGGGCACCCCCAGGGACACCTAGGGGACAGCCTGGGCACCCCCAGGGACACCAAGGGGACAGCCATGGCTCCGAAAGGGAGAGCCAGAGCACCCCCAGGGACACCTAGGGGACAGCCGGGGCACCCCCAGGGACAGCTAGGGGACAGCCAGGGCACTCCAGGGACAGCCAGGCCACCCCCAGGGACAGCGAGGGCACAGCCAGGGCACCCTAGGGACAGCCAGGGCACCCCCTAGGACACTTTGGGGACAGGCAGGGCACCCCCAGGGACACCTAAGGGACAGCCAGGGCACACTAGGGACAGCCAGGGCACCCCCAGGGCCACCGAGGGGACAGCCAGGGCACACCCAGGGACACCTAGAGGACAGGCAGGGCACCCCCACGGACACCTAGGAGGCAGCCAGGGCCCCCCCAGGGACACCTAGGAGACATCCAGGGCCCCCCCAGGGACGCCTAGGGGACCTCCAAGGCATCCCCAGGGACACGTACGGGACAGCCAGGGAACCCCAGGGACACCCTGTGCACCCCCAGGGACAGCCAGGGCACCCCCAGGGACACCTAGGGGACAGCCATGGCCCCCCAAGGGACACATAGGGGACAGCCAGGGAACCCCAGGGACACCCTGTGCACCCCCAGGGACACCCAGGGAACCCCCAGGGACACCTAGGGGACAGGCAGGGCACCCCAGAGACACCCAGGGCACACCCAGGGACACCTAAAGGATAGCCAGGCCACCCTAGGGACAGCCAGGGCACCCCCAGGGCCACCGAGGGGACAGCCAGGGCACACCCAGGGACACCTAGAGGACAGGTAGGGCACCTCAGGGACACCTAGGGGACAGCCGGGGCACTCCCAGGGACAGCCAGGCCACCCCCAGGGACACTGACGAGACAGCCAGGGCATCCCAGGGACACCTAGGGGACAGCCTGGGCACCCCCAGGGACAGCCAGGGCACCCCCAGGGACACCTAGTGGACAACCGGGGCACCCCGAGGGACACCTAGGGGACAGCCAGGGCACCCCACGGACACCCAGGGCACCCCCAGGGACACCTAGCGGACCTCCAGGGCACCCCAGGGACACCCAGGGCACACCAGGGCACCCCAGAGACAGACAGGGCACCCCCAGGGACACCTAGGGGACAGCCAGGGAACCCCAGAGACAGCCAGGACCCCCCCAGGGACACCTAGGGGACAGCCAGGACACCCCTAGGGACACCTAGGAGACATCCAGGGCCCCCCCAGGGACGCCTAGGGGACCTCCAAGGCATCCCCAGGGACACGTACGGGACAGCCAGGGAACCCCAGGGACACCCTGTGCACCCCCAGGGACAGCCAGGGCGCCCCCAGGGACACCTAGGGGACAGCCAGGGCACCCCAGGGACAGCCAGGGCACCCCCAAGGACATCTAGGGGACAAGCAGGGCACCCCCAGGGACACCTAGGGGACAGCCAGGGCAGCCTAGGGATAGCGAGGGCACCCCCAGGGACACCTAGGGGACAGGCAGGGCGCCCCAGGGCACCCCAGGGACACCCAGGGCACCCCAGGGACACGTAGGGACAGCCAGGGCACCCACAGGGACACCCAGGGCACCACCAGGGACACCTGGGGGACCTCCAGGGCACCCCCAGGGGCACGTACGGGACAGCCAAGGAACCCCAGGGACACACTGTGCACCCCCAGGGACACCCAGGGCACCCCCAGGGACACCTAGGCGACAGCCAGGGCACCCCCAAGGACACCTAGGGGACAGGCAGGGCACCCCCAGGGACACCGAGGGCACCCCCAGGGACACCTAGGGGACAGCCTGGGCACCCCCAGGGACACCAAGGGGACAGCCATGGCTCCCACACGGAAAGCCAGAGCACCCCCAGGGACACCTAGGGGACAGCCAGGTCCCCCCCATGGACACATAGGGGACAGCCAGGGCACCCCAGGGCACCCCAGGGACACCCAGGGCACCCCACGGACACGTAGGGGACAGCCAGGGCACCCACAGGGACAGCCAGGGCACCCCCAGGGACACCTAGGAGACAGCCAGGGCCCCCCCAGGGACAGCTAGGGGACAGCCAGGGCAACCCAGGGACACCCAGTTCACCCCCAGGGACGCCTAGGGGACCTCCAGGGCACCCCCGGGGACACGTACGGGACAGCCAGGGAACCCTAGGGACACCCTGTGCACCCCCAGGGACAGCCAGGGCACCCCCAGGGACACCCTGTGCACCCCCAGGGACACCAAGGCCACCCCCAGGGCACCCCAGAGACAGCCAGGGCACCCCCAGGGACACCTAGGGGACAGCCAGGGCACCCCAGGGACACCTTGGGGACAGCCAGGGAACCCCAGGGACACCCTGTGCACCCCCAGGAACACCCAGAGCACCCCCAGGGACACCTAGGGGACAGCCAGGGAACCCCAGGGACACCCTGTGCACCCCCAGGGACACCCAGGGCACACCCAGGGACACCTAGGGCACAGCCAGGGCACCCTAGGGACAGCCAGGGCACACCCAAGGACACCTAGGGGACAAGCAGGGCACCCCCAAGGACACCTAGGGGACAGCCAGGGCACCCCAGGGACACCCTGTGCACCCCCAGGGACACCCAGGGCACCCCCAGGGCGCCCCACAGACAGCCAGAGCACCCCCAGGGACACCTAGGGGACAGCCAGGGCCCCCCCAGGGACACCTTGGGGACAGCCAGGGAACCCCAGGGACACCCTGTGCACCCCCAGGGACACCCAGGGCACACCCAGGGACACCTAGGGGACAGCCAGGGGCACCCCCAGGGACACCCAGGGCACCCCCAGGGACACCTAGGGGACAGCCGGGGCACCCCCAAAGACACCTAGGGGACAGCCAGGGCACCCCAGGGACACCCTGTGCACCCCCAGGGACACCCAGGGCACACCTAGGGACACCTAGGGGACAGCCAGGGGCACCCCCAGGGACACACAGGGCACCCCCAGGGACACCTAGGGGACAGCCGGGGCACCCCCAAAGACACCTAGGGGACAGCCAGGGCACCCCAGGGACACCCTGTGCACCCCCAGGGACACCCAGGGCACCCCCAGGGCACCCCAGAGACAGCCAGGGCACCCCCAGGGACACCTAGGGGACAGCCAGGGCCCCCCCAGGGACACCTAGGGGACAGCCAGGGAACCCCAGGGACACCCTGTGCACCCCCAGGAACACCCAGGGCACCCCCAAGGACACCTAGGGGACAGCCAGGGAACCCCAGGGACACCCTGTGCACCCCCAGGGACACGCAGGGCACACCCAGGGACACCTAGGGCACAGCCAGGGCACCCTAGGGACAGCCAGGGCACCCCCAAGGACATCTAGGGGACAAGCAGGGCACACCCAGGGACACATAGGGGACAGCCAGGGCAGCCTAGGGATAGCGAAGGCACCCCCAGGGACACCTAGGGGACAGGCAGGGCGCCCCAGGGCACCCCGGGGACACCCAGGGCACCCCAGGGACATGTAGGGACAGCCAGGGCACCCACAGGGACACCCAGGGCACCCCCAGGGACACCTAGGGGACAGGCAGGGCACCCCCAGGGACACCTAGAGAACAGACAGGGCGTCCCCACGGACACCTAGGGGACAGCCAGGGCACCCCAGGGACAGCGATGGCACCCCCAGGGACACGTAGAGGACAGGCAGGGCACCCCCAGGGACACCTAGGAGACATCCAGGGCCCCCCCAGGGACGCCTAGGGGACCTTCAAGGCATCCCCAGGGACACGTACGGGACAGCCAGGGAACCCCAGGGACACCCTGTGCACCCCCAGGGACAGCCAGGGCACCCCCAGGGACATTTAGGGGACAGCCAGGCCCCCCCCAGGGACACCTAGGGGACAGCCAGGGAACCCCAGGGACACCCTGTGCACCCCCAGGGACACCCAGGGCACCCCCAGGGACACCTAGGGGACAGGCAGGGCACCCCAGAGACACCCAGGGCACACCCAGGGACACCTAAGGGACAGCCAGGGCACCCTAGGGACAGCCAGGGCACCCCCAGGGCCACCGAGGGGACAGCCAGGGCACACCCAGGGACACCTAGAGGACAGGTAGGGCACCTCAGGGACACCTAGGGGACAGCCGGGGCACTCCCAGGGACAGCCAGGGCACCCCCAGAGACACTGACGAGACAGCCAGGGCATCCCAGGGACACCTAGGGGACAGCCTGGGCACGCCCAGGGACAGCCAGGGCACCCCCAGGGACACCTAGTGGACAACCGGGGCACCCCCAGGGACACCTAGGGGACAGCCAGGGCACCCCAGGGACAGCCAGGGCACCCCCAAGGACACCTAGTGGACAACCGGGGCACCCCCAGGGACACCTAGGGGACAGTCAGGGCACCCCAGGGACACCCAGGGCACCCCCAGGGACACCTAGCGAACCTCCAGGGCACCCCAGGGACACCCTGTGCACCTCCAGGGACACCAAGGGCACCCCCAGGGCACCCCAGAGACAGCCAGGGCACCCCCAGGGACACCTAGGGGACAGCCAGGGAACCCCAGAGACAGCCAGGACCCCCCCAGGGACACCTAGGGGACAGGCAGGGCACCCCCAGGGACAGCCATGGCTCCCCCAGGGACAGCCAGGGCCCCCCCAGGGACACCTAGGGGACAGCCAGGGCTCCCCAGAGACACCCAGGGCACACCCAGGGACACCTAAGGGACAGCCAGGGCACCCTAGGGACAGCCAGGGCACCCCCTAGGACACTTAGGGGACAGCCAGGGCACCCCCAGGAACACACAGGGCACCCCCAGGGACACCTAGGGAACAGCCGGGGCACCCCCAGGGACACCTAGGGAACAGCCGGGGCACCCCCAGGGACACCTAGGGGACAGCCAGGGAACCCCAGTGACACCCTGTGCACCCCTAGGGACACAGCAAGGGCACCCCCAGGGACACGTCGGGGACTGCCAGGGCCCCCCCAGGGACACCTAGGGGACAGCCAGGGCAGCCCAGGGACACTCAGGGCACCCCCAGGGACACCTAGGGGACCTCCAGGGAACCCCAGGGACACGTACGGGACAGCCACGGAACTCCACTGACACCCTGTGCACCCCCAGGGACACCCAGGGCCCCCCCAGGGACACCTAGGGGACAGTCGGGGAACCCCAGGGACACCCTGGGCTCCCCCAGGGACACTTAGAGGACAGCCATAGCACCCCCAGGGACACCTAGGGGACAGCCAGGGCTCCCTAGGGACAGCCAGGGCACCCCCAGGGACACCTAAGGCACCCCCAGGGACACCTAGGGGAAGGCAGGACAACCCCAGGGATACCTAGGGGACAGCCAGGGCACCCCCAGGGACATTTAGGGGACAGCCAGGGCACTCCAGGGACACCCAGGGCACCCCCAGGGACACCTAGTTGACAGCCAGGGCACCACCAGGGATACGCAGGGCACCTCCAGGGACACCTCGGGGACTGCCAGGGCCCCCCCAGGGACACCTAGGGGACAGCCAAGGCAGCCCAGGGACACTCAGGGCACCCCCAGGGACACCTAGGGGACCTCCAGGGAACCCCAGAGACACGTACGGGACAGCCAGGTAACCCCAGGGACACCCTGGGCACCCCCAGGGTCACCGAGGGGAATGCCAAGGCACCCCCAGGGACACCTAGGGGACAGCCAGGGCACCCCCAGGGACACTGACGGGACAGCCAGGGCACCCCAGGGACACCCAGGGCACCCCCAGGGACACCTAGGGCAGAGCCAGGGCACCCTAGGGACAGCCAGGGCACCCTCAGGGACACCGAGGGCACAGCCAGGGCACCACCAGGGACACCTAGGGGACAGGCAGGGCACTCGCAGAGACGCCTAGGGGACAGCCAGGGCCCCCCCCAGGGACAGCCAGGGCACCCCCAGGGACACCTAGGGGACAGGCAGGGCACACCCAGGAACACTCTGGGCGCCCACAGGGACACCGAGGGGACAGCCAGGGCACCCACAGGGACACCTAGGGGACAGCCGGGGCACCCCCAGGGACACCGAGGGCACAGCAAGGGCACCCTAGGGACAGCCAGGGCACCTCCGGGGACACCTAGGGGACACCCAGGGCACCCCCACGGACACGTAGGGGACAGCCAGGGAACCCCAGGGACACCCTGGGCACCCCCAGGGACACCTAGGGGACAGCCAGGGAACCCCAGGGACAGCCAGGGCACCACAAGGGACACCTAGGAGACAGCCAGGGCCCCCCCAGGGACACCTAGGAGACAGCCAGGGCCCCCACAGGGACACCTAGGGGACAGCCAGGGCACCCCAGGGACACCCAGGGCACCCCCAGGGACACCTAGGGGACAGCCAGGGCAACCCCAGGGACACCTAGGGGACAGCCAGGGCACCCCAGGGACACTCAGGGCACCCCCAGGGACACCCAGGAGACAGTCAGGGCCCCCCCAGGGGACACCAAGGGGACAGCCAGGGCACTCCCAGGGACACTTAGGGGACAGCCAGGGCACCCCAGGGACACCAAGGGGACAGCCAGGACACCCCTAGGGACACCTAGGGGACAGCCAGGGCACCCCAGGGACACCAAGGGCACCCCCAGGAACACCTACGGGACAGCAAGGGCTCCCCAGGGACAGCCAAGGCACCCCCAGGGACACCTAGGGGACCTCCAGGGCACCCCCAGGGACACCTAGGGGACAGACAGGGCACCCAGGGGACAGCGGGGCACCCCCAGGGACACCAAGGGGACAGCCAGGGCCCCCCGAGGGACACCTAGGGGACAGCCAGGGCACCCCAGGGACACCCAGGGAACCCCCAGGGACACCTAGGGGACCTCCAGGGCACCCCCAGGGACACGTACGGGACAGCAAGGGAACCCCAGTGACACCCTGTACACCCCTAGGGACACCTAGGGCACCCCCAGGGACACGTCGGGGACTGCCAGGGCCCCCCCCAGGGACACCAAGGGGACAGCCAGGGCAGCCCAGGGACACTCAGGGCACCCCCAGGGACACCTAGGGGACCTCCAGGGAACCCCAGGGACACGTACGGGACAGCCAGGGAACCCCACTGACACGCTGTGCACCCCCAGGGACACCCAGGGCCCCCCCAGGGACACCTAGGGGACAGTCTGGGAACCCCAGGGACACCCTGGGCTCCCCCAGGGACACCTAGAAGACAGCCAGGGCACCCCCAGGGACACCTAGGGGACAGCCACGGCACCCTAGGGACAGCCAGGGCACCTCCAGGGACACCTAGGGCACCCCCAGGGACACCTAGGGGAAGGCAGGACAACCCCAGGGACACCTAGGGGACAGCCAGGGCACCCCCAGG
>NW_027095148.1:0-32700 GCF_029207755.1 Chamaea fasciata | reverse complement strand
GCAGGCGTCGGCCAGCTACGATCCCAAACGGAAACGGATTTCTTCCAGATGCAAGCTGCCACAAACTGGAAGCCTGGCTTCCCTTGGAGGGCCAAAGGCCTCCTACAAACTGACATCAGGCACCTGGGCAGCTGACTTTACTTACCCCTGGAAACAGGCCATCCTTTGTGCTCAACTCCCTCTGCCAGGCACCTGGCCTCGGCCACCTACAATCTAGAACGGAACAGGATTTCTTCCAGATGCGAGTTGCCTTGAACAGGAAGACTAGCTTCCCTTGGAGGGCCAAAGGCCTCCTACAAACTGACATCAGGCACATGGTCAGCTGACTTTACTTACCCCTGGAAACAGGCCATCCTTTGTGCCCAACTCCCTCTGCCGGGCAGCAGGCCTCGGCCACCTACGATCCCAAACGGAACAGGATTTCTTCCAGATGCAAGCTGCCACAAACTGGAAGCCTGGCTTCCCTTGGAGGGCCAAAGGCCTCCTACAAACTGACATCAGGCACCTGGGCAGCTGACTTTACTTACCCCTGGAAACAGGCCATCCTTTGTGCTCAACTCCCTCTGCCAGGCACCTGGCCTCGGCCACCTACAATCCCAAACGGAACAGGATTTCTTCCAGATGCAAGCTGCCACAAACTGGAAGCCTGGCTTCCCTTGGAGGGCCAAAGGCCTCCTACAAACTGACATCAGGCACCTGGGCAGCTGACTTTACTTACCCCCTGGAAACAGGCCATACTTTGTGCTCAACTCTCTCTGCCAGGCACCTGGCCTCGGACACCTACAATCTTGAACGGAACAGGATTTCTTCCAGATGCAAGTTGCCTTGAACAGTAAGACTAGCTTCCCTTGGAGGGCCAAAGGCCTCCTACAAACTGACATCAGGCACCTGGGCAGCTGACTTTACTTACCCCTGGGGACAGGCCATCATTTGTGCCCAACTCCCTCTGCCGGGCACCAGGCCTCGGCCACCAACGATCCCAAATGGAACAGCATTTCTTCCAGATGCAAGCTGCCACAAGCTGGAAGCCTGGCTTCCCTTGGAGGGGCAAAGGCCTCCTACAAACTGACATCAGGCACCTGGGCAGCTGACTTTACTTACCCCTGGAAACAGGCCATCCTTTGTGCCCAACTCCCTGAGCCAGGAACCCGGCTCCGGCCACCTACAATCCTGAACGGAACAGGATTTCTTCCAGATGCAAGCTGCCACAAGCAGGAAGCCTGACTTCCCATGGAGGGGCAAAGGCCTCCTACAAACTGACATCAGGCACCTGGGCAGCTGACTTTACTTACCCCTGGAAAGAGGCCATCCTTCGTGCCCAACTCCCTCTGCCGGGCACCTGTCCTCGGCCACCTACAATCCCAAACGGAACAGAATTTCTTCCAGATGCAAGCTGCCACAAACTGGAAGATTACGTTCCCTTGGAGGACCAAAGGCCTGCTATAAACTGACTTCAGGCACCTGGGCAGCTGACTTTACTTACCCCTGGAAGCAGGCCATCCTTTGTGCCCAACTCCCTCTGCCGGGCACCTGGCCTCGGCCACCTACAATCCCGAACGGAACAGCATTTCTTCCAGACGCAAGCTGCCACAAACTGGAAGACTTGCTTCCCTTGGAGGGCCAAATGCCTCCTACAAACTGACATCAGGCACCTGGGCAGCTGACTTTACTTTCCTCTTGAAACAGTCCATCATTTGTGCCCGACGCCCTCTGCCGGGGACACAGCTCCAGCGACCTACAATCCCGAACGGAACAGGATTTCTTCCAGATGGAAGCTACCGCAAACTGGAAGACTAGCTTCCCTTGGAGGGTCAAAGGCCTCCTAAAAACATACAACAAATACCTGGGCAGCTGACTTTACTTACCCCTGGAAACAGGCCATCATTTGTGCCCAACTCCCTCTGCCGGGCACCTGGCCTCGGCCACCTACGATCCCAAACAAAACAGGATTCTTCCAGATGCAAGCCACCACAAGCAGGAAGCCTGGCTTCCCTTGGAGGGCCAAAGGCCTCCTACAAACTGACATCAGGCACCTGGGCAGCTGACTTTACTTACCCCTGGAAACAGGCCATCCTTTGTGCCCAACTCCCTCTGCCGGGCACCAGGCCTCGGCCACCTACGATTCCAAACGGAAAAGGATTTCTTCCAGATGCAAGCTGCCACAAGCTGGAAGCCTGGCTTCACTAGGAGGGCCAAAGGCCTTCCACAAACTGACTTCAGGCGCCTGGGCAGCTGACTTTACTTACCCCTGGAAACAGGCCATCCTTTGTGCCCAACTCCCTCTGCCGGGCACCAGGCCTCGGCCACCTACAATCCAGAACGGAACAGGATTTCTTCCAGATGCAAGCTGCCACAAACTGGAAGACTTGCTTCCCTTGGAGGGCCAAAGGCCTCCTAAAAACTGACATCAGGAACCTGGGCAGCTGACTTTTCTTTCCCCTTGAAATAGGCCATCCTTTGTGCCCAGCGCCCTCTGCCGGGGACACAGCTCCAGCCACCTACGATCCCGAACGGAAACAGGATTTCTTCCAGATGCAAGCTGCCATAAGCTGGAAACCTGGCTTCACTAGGAGGGCCAAAGGCCTGCTACAAACTGACATCAGGCACCTGGGCAGCTGACTTTACTTACCCCTGGAAACAGGCCATCCTTTGTGCCCAACTCCCTCTGCTGGGCACCTGGCCTCGGCCACCTACGATCCCAAACACAACAGGATTTCTTCCAGATGCAAGCTGCCACAAGCTGGAAGCCTGGCTTCCCTTGGAGGGCCAAAGGCCTCCTACATCCTGACCTCAGGCACCTGGGCAGATGATATTACTTACCCCTGGAAACAGGCCATCCTTTGATCCTAACTCCCTCTGCCGGGCACCTGGCCTCGGCCACCTACAATCCCGAACAGAACAGGATTTCTTCCAGATGCAAGCTGCCACAAGCTGGAAGCCTGGCTTTGCTTGGAGGGCCAAAGGCCTCCTACATCCTGACACAAGGCACCTGGGCAGCTGACTTTACTTTCCTCTGGAAACAGGCCATCATTTGTGCCCAACGCCCTCTGCCGGGGACACAGCTCCAGCGACCTACAATCCCGAACGGAACAGCATTTCTTCCAGATGCAAGCTGCCGCAAACTGGAAGACTAGGTTGCCTTGGAGGGTCAAAGGCCTCCTAAAATTGGACAACAAATACCTGGGCAGCTGACTTTACTTACCCCTGGAAACAGGCCATCATTTGTGCCCAACTCCCGCTGCCGGGCACCTGGCCTCGGCCACCTACGATCCCAAACAGAACAGGATTTCTTCCAGATGCAAGCTGCCACAAGCTGGAAGCCTGGCTTCCCTTGGAGGGCCAAAGGCCTCCTACAAACTGACATCAGGCACCTGGGCAGATGACTTTACTTACCTCTGGAAACAGGCCATCCTTTGTGCCCAACTCCCTCTGCCGGGCACCTGGCCTCGGCCACCTACAATCCCGAACAAAACAGGATTTCTTCCAGATGCAAGCTGCCACAAACTGGGAGACTAGCTTCCCTTGGAGGGCCAAAGGCCTCCTACAAACTGACATCAGGCACCTGGGCAGCTGACTTTACTTACCCCTGGAGACAGGCCATCCTTTGTGCCCAACTCCCTCTGCCAGGCACCTGGCCTCGGCCACCTACAATCTAGAACGGAACAGGATTTCTTCCAGATGCGAGTTGCCTTGAACAGGAAGACTAGCTTCCCTTGGAGGGCCAAAGGCCTCCTACAAACTGACATCAGGCACATGGTCAGCTGACTTTACTTACCCCTGGAAACAGGCCATCCTTTGTGCCCAACTCCCTCTGCCGGGCAGCAGGCCGCGGCCACCTACGATCCCAAATGGAACAGGATTTCTTCCAGATGCAAGCTGCCACAAACTGGAAGCCTGGCTTCCCTTGGAGGGCCAAAGGCCTCCTACAAACTGACATCAGGCACCTGGGCAGCTGACTTTACTTTCCTCTTGAAACACGCCATACTTTGTGCCCAGCGCCCTCTGCCGGGGACACAGCTCCAGCCACCTACAATCCCGAACGGAACAGGATTTCTTCCAGATGCAAGCTGCCAGAAGCTGGAAACCTGGCTTCACTAGGAGGGCCAAAGGCCTCCTACAAACTGACACAAGGCACCTGGGCAGCTCAGTTTACTTACCCCTGGAAACAGGCCATCATTTGTGCCCAACTCCGTCTGCCGGGCACCAGGCCTCGGCCACCTACGATCCCAAACGGAAAAGGATTTCTTCCAGATGCAAGCTGCCACAAGCTGGAAGCCTGGCTTCCGTTGGAGGGCCAAAGGCCTTCTACAAACTGACTTCAGGAACGTGGGCAGGTGACTTTACTTTCCTCTTGAAACAGGCCATCATTTGTGCCCAACGCCCTCTGCAGGGAACACAGCTCCAGCCACCTACAAGGCGGAACGGAACAGGATTTCTTCCAGATGCAAGCTGCCACATGCTGGAAACCGGGCTTCACTAGAAGGGCCAAAGGCCTGCTACAAACTGACATCAGGCACCTGGGCAGCTGACTTTACTTACCCCTGGAAACAGGCCATCCTTTGTTCCCAACTCCCTGAGCCAGGCACCCGGCTCCGGCCACCTACAATCCTGAACGGAACAGGATTTCTTCCAGATGCAAGCTGCCACAAGCAGGAAGCCTGACTTCCCATGGAGGGCCAAAGGCCTCCTACAAACTGACATCAGGCACCTGGGCAGCTGACTTTACTTACCCCTGGAAAGAGGCCATCCTTTGTGCCCAACTCCGTCTGCCGGGCACCTGGCCTCGGCCACCTACAATCCCGAACGGAACAGAATTTCTTCCAGATGCAAGCTGCCACAAACTGGAAGACTAGCTTCCCTTGGAGGGTCAAAGGCCTCCTAAAAACTGAAACCAAACACCTGGGCAGCTGACTTTACTTACCCCTGGAAACAGGCCATCCTTTGTGCCCAACTCCCTCTGGGGGTACCTGGCCTCGGCCACCTACGATCCCAAACAGAACAGGATTTCTTCCAGATGCAAGCAGCCACAAGATGGAAGCCTGGCTTCCCTTGGAGGGCCAAAGGCCTCCTACAAACTGACATCAGGCACCTGGGGAGATGATATTACTTACCCCTGGAAACAGGCCATCCTTTGTTCCCTACTCCCTTAGCCGGGCAGCCGGCTCCGGCCACCTACGATCCCAAACGGAACAGTATTTCTTCCAGATGCAAGCTGCCACAAGCTGGAAACCTGGCTTCACTAGGAGGGCCAAACGCCTCCTACAAACTGACATCAGGCACCTGGGCAGGTGACTTTACTTACCCCTAGAAACAGGCCATCCTTTGTGCCCAACTCCCTCTGCCGGGCACCTGGCCTCGGCCACCTACAATCCCGAACGGAACAGCATTTCTTCCAGACGCAAGCTGCCAGAAACTGGAAGACTTGCTTCCCTTGGAGGCCAAAGGCCTCCTACAAACTGACATCAGGCACCTGGGCAGCTGACTTTACTTACCCCTGGAAACAGTCCATCATGTGTGCCCAACTCCCTCAGCCGGGAACCCGGCTCCGGCCACCTACGATCCCAAACGGAACAGGATTTCTTCCAGATGCAAGCTGCCACAAACTGGAAGACTAGCTTACCTTGGAGGGCCAAAGGCCTCCTACAAACTGACATCAGGCACCTGGGCAGCTGACTTTACTTACCCCTGGAAACAGGCCATCCTTTGTGCCCAACTCACTCTGCCGGGCCGCAGGCGTCGGCCAGCTACGATCCCAAACGGAAACGGATTTCTTCCAGATGCAAGCTGCCACAAACTGGAAGCCTGGCTTCCCTTGGAGGGCCAAAGGCCTCCTACAAACTGACATCAGGCACCTGGGCAGCTGACTTTACTTACCCCTGGAAACAGGCCATCCTTTGTGCTCAACTCCCTCTGCCAGGCACCTGGCCTCGGCCACCTACAATCTAGAACGGAACAGGATTTCTTCCAGATGCGAGTTGCCTTGAACAGGAAGACTAGCTTCCCTTGGAGGGCCAAAGGCCTCCTACAAACTGACATCAGGCACATGGTCAGCTGACTTTACTTACCCCTGGAAACAGGCCATCCTTTGTGCCCAACTCCCTCTGCCGGGCAGCAGGCCTCGGCCACCTACGATCCCAAACGGAACAGGATTTCTTCCAGATGCAAGCTGCCACAAACTGGAAGCCTGGCTTCCCTTGGAGGGCCAAAGGCCTCCTACAAACTGACATCAGGGCACCTGGGCAGGTGACTTTACTTACCCCTGGAAACAGGCCATCCTTTGTGCTCAACTCCCTCTGCCAGGCACCTGGCCTCGGCCACCTACAATCCCAAACGGAACAGGATTTCTTCCAGATGCAAGCTGCCACAAACTGGAAGCCTGGCTTCCCTTGGAGGGCCAAAGGCCTCCTACAAACTGACATCAGGCACCTGGGCAGCTGACTTTACTTACCCCTGGAAACAGGCCATACTTTGTGCTCAACTCTCTCTGCCAGGCACCTGGCCTCGGACACCTACAATCTTGAACGGGAACAGGATTTCTTCCAGATGCAAGTTGCCTTGAACAGGAAGACTAGCTTCCCTTGGAGGGCCAAAGGCCTCCTACAAACTGACATCAGGCACCTGGGCAGCTGACTTTACTTACCCCTGGGGACAGGCCATCATTTGTGCCCAACTCCCTCTGCCGGGCACCAGGCCTCGGCCACCAACGATCCCAAATGGAACAGCATTTCTTCCAGATGCAAGCTGCCACAAGCTGGAAGCCTGGCTTCCCTTGGAGGGGCAAAGGCCTCCTACAAACTGACATCAGGCACCTGGGCAGCTGACTTTACTTACCCCTGGAAACAGGCCATCCTTTGTGCCCAACTCCCTGAGCCAGGAACCCGGCTCCGGCCACCTACAATCCTGAACGGAACAGGATTTCTTCCAGATGCAAGCTGCCACAAGCAGAAGCCTGACTTCCCATGGAGGGGCAAAGGCCTCCTACAAACTGACATCAGGCACCTGGGCAGCTGACTTTACTTACCCCTGGAAAGAGGCCATCCTTCGTGCCCAACTCCCTCTGCCGGGCACCTGGCCTCGGCCACCTACAATCCCGAACGGAACAGAATTTCTTCCAGATGCAAGCTGCCACAAACTGGAAGATTACGTTCCCTTGGAGAACCAAAGGCCTGCTATAAACTGACTTCAGGCACCTGGGCAGCTGACTTTACTTACCCCTGGAAACAGGCCATCCTTTGTGCCCAACTCCCTCTGCCGGGTACCAGGCCTCGGCCACCTACGATTCCAAACGGAAAAGGATTTCTTCCAGATGCAAGCTGCCACAAGCTGGAAGCCTGGCTTCAATAGGAGGGCCAAAGGCCTTCCACAAACTGACTTCAGGCGCCTGGGCAGCTGACTTTACTTACCCCTGGAAACAGGCCATCCTTTGTGCCCAACTCCCTCTGCCGGGCACCAGGCCTCGGCCACCTACAATTAAGAACGGAACAGGATTTCTTCCAGATGCAAGCTGCCACAAACTGGAAGACTTGCTTCCCTTGGAGGGCCAAAGGCCTCCTAAAAACTGACATCAGGCACCTGGGCAGCTGACTTTTCTTTCCCCTTGAAATAGGCCATCCTTTGTGCCCAGCGCCCTCTGCCGGGGACACAGCTCCAGCCACCTACGATCCCGAACGGAACAGGATTTCTTCCAGATGCAAGCTGCCACAAGCTGGAAACCTGGCTTCACTAGGAGGGCCAAAGGCCTGCTACAAACTGACATCAGGCACCTGGGCAGCTGACTTTACTTACCCCTGGAAAGAGGCCATCCTTTGTGCCCAACTCCGTCTGCCGGGCACCAGGCCTCGGCCACCTACGATCCCAAACGGAAAAGGATTTCTTCCAGATGCAAGCTGCCACAAGCTGGAAGCCTGGCTTCACTAGGAGGGCCAAAGGCCTTCCACAAACTGACTTCAGGCGCCGGGGCAGCTGACTTTACTTACCCCTGGAAACAGGCCATCCTTTGTTCCCTACTCCCTCTGCCGGGCACCAGGCCTCGGCCACCTACAATCCCGAACGGAACAGGATTTCTTCCAGATGCAAGCTGCTACAACCTGGAAGACTTGCTTCCCTTGGAGGGCCAAAGGCCTCCTACAGACTGACATCAGGAACCTGGGCAGCTGACTTTACTTTCCTCTTGAAACAGGCCATCCTTTGTGTCCAGCGCCCTCTGCCGGGGACACAGCTCCAGCCACCTACAACTCCGAACGGAACAGGATTTCTTCCAGATGCAAGCTGCCAGAAGCTGGAAACCTGGCTTCACTAGGAGGGGCCAAAGGCCTGCTACAAACTGACATCAGGCACCTGGGCAGCTGACTTTACTTACCCCTGGAAACAGGCCATCCTTTGTGCCCAACTCCCTCTGCCGGGCACGTGGTGTCGGCCACCTACGATCCCAAACACAACAGGATTTCTTCCAGATGCAAGCTGCCACAAGCTGGAAGCCTGGCTTCTCTTGGAGGGCCAAAGGCCTCCTACATCCTGACCTCAGGCACCTGGGCAGATGATATTACTTACCCCTGGAAACAGGCCATCCTTTGATCCTAACTCCCTCTGCCGGGCACCTGGCCTCGGCCACCTACAATCCCGAACAGAACAGGATTTCTTCCAGATGCAAGCTGCTACAAGCCGGAAGCCTGGCTTCCCTTTAAGGGCCAAAGGCCTCCTACAAACTGACATCAGGCACCTGGGCAGCTGACTTTACTTACCCCTGGAAACAGGCCATCCTTTGATCCTAACTCACTCTGCCGGGCCGCAGGCGTCGGCCAGCTACGATCCCAAACGGAAACGGATTTCTTCCAGATGCAAGCTGCCACAAACTGGAAGCCTGGCTTGCCTTGGAGGGCCAAAGGCCTCCTACAAACTGACATCAGGCACCTGGGCAGCTGACTTTACTTACCCCTGGAAACAGTCCATCCTTTGTGCTCAACTCCCCTCTGCCAGGCACCTGGCCTCGGCCACCTACAATCCCGAACGGGACAGGATTTCTTCCAGATGCGAGTTGCCTTGAACAGGAAGACTAGCTTCCCTTGGAGGGCCAAAGGCCTCTTACAAACTGACATCAGGCACATGGTCAGCTGACTTTACTTACCCCTGGAAACAGGCCATCCTTTGTGCCCAACTCCCTCTGCCGGGCAGCAGGCCTCGGCCACCTACGATCCCAAATGGAACAGGATTTCTTCCAGATGCAAGCTGCCACAAACTGGAAGCCTGGCTTCCCTTGGAGGGCCAAAGGCCTCCTACAAACTGACATCAGGCACCTGGGCAGGTGACTTTACTTACCCCTGGAAACAGGCCATCCTTTGTGCTCAACTCCCTCTGCCAGGCACCTGGCCTCGGCCACCTACAATCCCAAACGGAACAGGATTTCTTCCAGATGCAAGCTGCCACAAACTGGAAGCCTGGCTTCCCTTGGAGGGCCAAAGGCCTCCTACAAACTGACATCAGGCACCTGGGCAGCTGACTTTACTTACCCCTGGAAACAGGCCATACTTTGTGCTCAACTCCCTCTGCCAGGCACCTGGCCTCGGACACCTACAATCTTGAACGGAACAGGATTTCTTCCAGATGCAAGTTGCCTTGAACAGGAAGACTAGCTTCCCTTGGAGGGCCAAAGGCCTCCTACAAACTGACATCAGGCACCTGGGCAGCTGACTTTACTTACCCCTGGGGACAGGCCATCATTTGTGCCCAACTCCCTCTGCCGGGCACCAGGCCTCGGCCACCAACGATCCCAAATGGAACAGCATTTCTTCCAGATGCAAGCTGCCACAAGCTGGAAGCCTGGCTTCCCTTGGAGGGGCAAAGGCCTCCTACAAACTGACATCAGGCACCTGGGCAGCTGACTTTACTTACCCCTGGAAACAGGCCATCCTTTGTGCCCAACTCCCTGAGCCAGGAACCCGGCTCCGGCCACCTACAATCCTGAACGGAACAGGATTTCTTCCAGATGCAAGCTGCCACAAGCAGGAAGCCTGACTTCCCATGGAGGGGCAAAGGCCTCCTACAAACTGACATCAGGCACCTGGGCAGCTGACTTTACTTACCCCTGGAAAGAGGCCATCCTTCGTGCCCAACTCCCTCTGCCGGGCACCTGGCCTCGGCCACCTACAATCCCGAACGGAACAGAATTTCTTCCAGATGCAAGCTGCCACAAACTGGAAGATTACGTTCCCTTGGAGAACCAAAGGCCTGCTATAAACTGACTTCAGGCACCTGGGCAGCTGACTTTACTTACCCCTGGAAACAGGCCATCCTTTGTGCCCAACTCCCTCTGCCGGGCACCTGGCCTCGGCCACCTACAATCCCGAACGGAACAGCATTTCTTCCAGACGCAAGCTGCCACAAACTGGAAGACTTGCTTCCCTTGGAGGGCCAAAGGCCTCCTAAAAACATACAACAAATACCTGAGCAGCTGACTTTACTTACCCCTGGAAACAGGCCATCATTTGTGCCCAACTCCCTCTGCCGGGCACCTGGCCTCGGCCACCTACGATCCCAAACAAAACAGGATTCTTCCAGATGCAAGCCACCACAAGCAGGAAGCCTGGCTTCCCTTGGAGGGCCAAAGGCCTCCTACAAACTGACATCAGGCACCTGGGCAGCTGACTTTACTTACCCCTGGAAACAGGCCATCCTTTGTGCCCAACTCCCTCTGCCGGGCACCAGGCCTCGGCCACCTACGATTCCAAACGGAAAAGGATTTCTTCCAGATGCAAGCTGCCACAAGCTGGAAGCCTGGCTTCAATAGGAGGGCCAAAGGCCTTCCACAAACTGACTTCAGGCGCCTGGGCAGCTGACTTTACTTACCCCTGGAAACAGGCCATCCTTTGTGCCCAACTCCCTCTGCCGGGCACCAGGCCTCGGCCACCTACAATCCAGAACGGAACAGGATTTCTTCCAGATGCAAGCTGCCACAAACTGGAAGACTTGCTTCCCTTGGAGGGCCAAAGGCCTCCTAAAAACTGACATCAGGAACCTGGGCAGCTGACTTTTCTTTCCCCTTGAAATAGGCCATCCTTTGTGCCCAGCGCCCTCTGCCGGGGACACAGCTCCAGCCACCTACGATCCCGAACGGAACAGGATTTCTTCCAGATGCAAGCTGCCACAAGCTGGAAACCTGGCTTCACTAGGAGGGCCAAAGGCCTGCTACAAACTGACATCAGGCACCTGGGCAGCTGACTTTACTTACCCCTGGAAAGAGGCCATCCTTTGTGCCCAACTCCGTCTGCCGGGCACCTGGCCTCGGCCACCTACAATCCCGAACGGAACAGAATTTCTTCCAGATGCAAGCTGCCACAAACTGGAAGACTAGCTTCCCTTGGAGGGTCAAAGGCCTCCTAAAAACTGAAACCAAACACCTGGGCAGCTGACTTTACTTACCCCTGGAAACAGGCCATCCTTTGTGCCCAACTCCCTCTGGGGGTACCTGGCCTCGGCCACCTACGATCCCAAACAGAACAGGATTTCTTCCAGATGCAAGCTGCCACAAGCTGGAAACCTGGCTTCACTAGGAGGGCCAAACGCCTCCTACAAACAGACATCAGGCACCTGGGCAGGTGACTCTACTTACCCCTAGAAACAGGCCATCCTTTGTGCCCAACTCCCTCTGCCGGGCACCTGGCCTCGGCCACCTACAATCCCGAACGGAACAGCATTTCTTCCAGACGCAAGCTGCCACAAACTGGAAGACTTGCTTCCCTTGGAGGGCCAAAGGCCTCCTACAAACTGACATCAGGCACCTGGGCAGCTGACTTTACTTACCCCTGGAAACAGTCCATCATGTGTGCCCAACTCCCTCAGCCGGGAACCCGGCTCCGGCCACCTACGATCCCAAACGGAACAGGATTTCTTCCAGATGCAAGCTGCCACAAACTGGAAGACTAGCTTACCTTGGACGGCCAAAGGCCTCCTACAAACTGACATCAGGCACCTGGGCAGCTGACTTTACTTACCCCTGGAAACAGGCCATCCTTTGTGCCCAACTCCATCTGCCAAGCACCAGGTCTCGGCCACCTACGATCCCAAACGGAAAAGGATTTCTTCCAGATGCAAGCTGCCACAAGCTGGAAGCCTGGCTTCACTAGGAGGGCCAAAGGCCTTCCACAAACTGACTTCAGGCGCCGGGGCAGCTGACTTTACTTACCCCTGGAAACAGGCCATCCTTTGTGCCCAACTCCCTCTGCCGGGCACCAGGCCTCGGCCACCTACAATCCCGAACGGAACAGGATTTCTTCCAGATGCAAGCTGCCACAACCTGGAAGACTTGCTTCCCTTGGAGGGCCAAAGGCCTCCTACAGACTGACATCAGGAACCTGGGCAGCTGACTTTACTTTCCTCTTGAAACAGGCCATCCTTTGTGCCCAGCGCCCTCTGCCGGGGACACAGCTCCAGCCACCTACAATCCCGAACGGAACAGGATTTCTTCCAGATGCAAGCTGCCAGAAGCTGGAAACCTGGCTTCACTAGGAGGGCCAAAGGCCTGCTACAAACTGACATCAGGCACCTGGGCAGCTGACTTTACTTACCCCTGGAAACAGGCCATCCTTTGTGCCCAACTCCCTCTGCCGGGCACGTGGTGTCGGCCACCTACGATCCCAAACACAACAGGATTTCTTCCAGATGCAAGCTGCCACAAGCTGGAAGCCTGGCTTCTCTTGGAGGGCCAAAGGCCTCCTACATCCTGACCTCAGGCACCTGGGCAGCTGACTTTACTTACCCCTGGAAACAGGCCATCCTTTGTGCCCAACTCACTCTGCCGGGCCGCAGGCGTCGGCCAGCTACGATCCCAAACGGAAACGGATTTCTTCCAGATGCAAGCTGCCACAAACTGGAAGCCTGGCTTCCCTTGGAGGGCCAAAGGCCTCCTACAAACTGACATCAGGCACCTGGGCAGCTGACTTTACTTACCCCTGGAAACAGGCCATCCTTTGTGCTCAACTCCCTCTGCCAGGCACCTGGCCTCGGCCACCTACAATCTAGAACGGAACAGGATTTCTTCCAGATGCGAGTTGCCTTGAACAGGAAGACTAGCTTCCCTTGGAGGGCCAAAGGCCTCCTACAAACTGACATCAGGCACATGGTCAGCTGACTTTACTTACCCCTGGAAACAGGCCATCCTTTGTGCCCAACTCCCTCTGCCGGGCAGCAGGCCTCGGCCACCTACGATCCCAAACGGAACAGGATTTCTTCCAGATGCAAGCTGCCACAAACTGGAAGCCTGGCTTCCCTTGGAGGGCCAAAGGCCTCCTACAAACTGACATCAGGCACCTGGGCAGCTGACTTTACTTACCCCTGGAAACAGGCCATCCTTTGTGCTCAACTCCCTCTGCCAGGCACCTGGCCTCGGCCACCTACAATCCCAAACGGAACAGGATTTCTTCCAGATGCAAGCTGCCACAAACTGGAAGCCTGGCTTCCCTTGGAGGGCCAAAGGCCTCCTACAAACTGACATCAGGCACCTGGGCAGCTGACTTTACTTACCCCTGGAAACAGGCCATACTTTGTGCTCAACTCTCTCTGCCAGGCACCTGGCCTCGGACACCTACAATCTTGAACGGAACAGGATTTCTTCCAGATGCAAGTTGCCTTGAACAGTAAGACTAGCTTCCCTTGGAGGGCCAAAGGCCTCCTACAAACTCTGGGCAGCTGACTTTACTTACCCCTGGGGACAGGCCATCATTTGTGCCCAACTCCCTCTGCCGGGCACCAGGCCTCGGCCACCAACGATCCCAAATGGAACAGCATTTCTTCCAGATGCAAGCTGCCACAAGCTGGAAGCCTGGCTTCCTTGGAGGGGCAAAGGCCTCCTACAAACTGACATCAGGCACCTGGGCAGCTGACTTTACTTACCCCTGGAAACAGGCCATCCTTTGTGCCCCAACTCCCTGAGCCAGGAACCCGGCTCCGGCCACCTACAATCCTGAACGGAACAGGATTCCTTCCAGATGCAAGCTGCCACAAGCAGGAAGCCTGACTTCCCATGGAGGGCAAAGGCCTCCTACAAACTGACATCAGGCACCTGGGCAGCTGACTTTACTTACCCCTGGAAAGAGGCCATCCTTCGTGCCCAACTCCCTCTGCCGGGCACCTGTCCTCGGCCACCTACAATCCCAAACGGAACAGAATTTCTTCCAGATGCAAGCTGCCACAAACTGGAAGATTACGTTCCCTTGGAGGACCAAAGGCCTGCTATAAACTGACTTCAGGCACCTGGGCAGCTGACTTTACTTACCCCTGGAAGCAGGCCATCCTTTGTGCCCAACTCCCTCTGCCGGGCACCTGGCCTCGGCCACCTACAATCCCGAACGGAACAGCATTTCTTCCAGACGCAAGCTGCCACAAACTGGAAGACTTGCTTCCCTTGGAGGGCCAAATGCCTCCTACAAACTGACATCAGGCACCTGGGCAGCTGACTTTACTTTCCTCTTGAAACAGGCCATCCTTTGTGTCCAGCGCCCTCTGCCGGGGACACAGCTCCAGCCACCTACAACTCCGAACGGAACAGGATTTCTTCCAGATGCAAGCTGCCAGAAGCTGGAAACCTGGCTTCACTAGGAGGGCCAAAGGCCTGCTACAAACTGACATCAGGCACCTGGGCAGCTGACTTTACTTACCCCTGGAAACAGGCCATCCTTTGTGCCCAACTCCCTCTGCCGGGCACGTGGTGTCGGCCACCTACGATCCCAAACACAACAGGATTTCTTCCAGATGCAAGCTGCCACAAGCTGGAAGCCTGGCTTCTCTTGGAGGGCCAAAGGCCTCCTACATCCTGACCTCAGGCACCTGGGCAGATGATATTACTTACCCCTGGAAACAGGCCATCCTTTGATCCTAACTCCCTCTGCCGGGCACCTGGCCTCGGCCACCTACAATCCCGAACAGAACAGGATTTCTTCCAGATGCAAGCTGCTACAAGCCGGAAGCCTGGCTTCCCTTTAAGGGCCAAAGGCCTCCTACAAACTGACATCAGGCACCTGGGCAGCTGACTTTACTTACCCTGGAAACAGGCCATCCTTTGATCCTAACTCACTCTGCCGGGCCGCAGGCGTCGGCCAGCTACGATCCCAAACGGAAACGGATTTCTTCCAGATGCAAGCTGCCACAAACTGGAAGCCTGGCTTGCCTTGGAGGGCCAAAGGCCTCCTACAAACTGACATCAGGCACCTGGGCAGCTGACTTTACTTACCCCTGGAACTTACCCCTGGAAACAGTCCATCCTTTGTGCTCAACTCCCTCTGCCAGGCACCTGGCCTCGGCCACCTACAATCCCGAACGGGACAGGATTTCTTCCAGATGCGAGTTGCCTTGAACAGGAAGACTAGCTTCCCTTGGAGGGCCAAAGGCCTCTTACAAACTGACATCAGGCACATGGTCAGCTGACTTTACTTACCCCTGGAAACAGGCCATCCTTTGTGCCCAACTCCCTCTGCCGGGCAGCAGGCCTCGGCCACCTACGATCCCAAATGGAACAGGATTTCTTCCAGATGCAAGCTGCCACAAACTGGAAGCCTGGCTTCCCTTGGAGGGCCAAAGGCCTCCTACAAACTGACATCAGGCACCTGGGCAGGTGACTTTACTTACCCCTGGAAACAGGCCATCCTTTGTGCTCAACTCCCTCTGCCAGGCACCTGGCCTCGGCCACCTACAATCCCAAACGGAACAGGATTTCTTCCAGATGCAAGCTGCCACAAACTGGAAGCCTGGCTTCCCTTGGAGGGCCAAAGGCCTCCTACAAACTGACATCAGGCACCTGGGCAGCTGACTTTACTTACCCCTGGAAACAGGCCATACTTTGTGCTCAACTCCCTCTGCCAGGCACCTGGCCTCGGACACCTACAATCTTGAACGGAACAGGATTTCTTCCAGATGCAAGTTGCCTTGAACAGGAAGACTAGCTTCCCTTGGAGGCCAAAGGCCTCCTACAAAACTGACATCAGGCACCTGGGCAGCTGACTTTACTTACCCCTGGGGACAGGCCATCATTTGTGCCAACTCCCTCTGCCGGGCACCAGGCCTCGGCCACCAACGATCCCAAATGGAACAGCATTTCTTCCAGATGCAAGCTGCCACAAGCTGGAAGCCTGGCTTCCCTTGGAGGGGCAAAGGCCTCCTACAAACTGACATCAGGCACCTGGGCAGCTGACTTTACTTACCCCTGGAAACAGGCCATCCTTTGTGCCCAACTCCCTGAGCCAGGAACCCGGCTCCGGCCACCTACAATCCTGAACGGAACAGGATTTCTTCCAGATGCAAGCTGCCACAAGCAGGAAGCCTGACTTCCCATGGAGGGGCAAAGGCCTCCTACAAACTGACATCAGGCACCTGGGCAGCTGACTTTACTTACCCCTGGAAAGAGGCCATCCTTCGTGCCCAACTCCCTCTGCCGGGCACCTGGCCTCGGCCACCTACAATCCCGAACGGAACAGAATTTCTTCAGATGCAAGCTGCCACAAACTGGAAGATTACGTTCCCTTGGAGAACCAAAGGCCTGCTATAAACTGACTTCAGGCACCTGGGCAGCTGACTTTACTTACCCCTGGAAACAGGCCATCCTTTGTGCCCAACTCCCTCTGCCGGGCACCTGGCCTCGGCCACCTACAATCCCGAACGGAACAGCATTTCTTCCAGACGCAAGCTGCCACAAAACTGGAAGACTTGCTTCCCTTGGAGGGCCAAAGGCCTCCTAAAAACATACAACAAATACCTGAGCAGCTGACTTTACTTACCCCTGGAAACAGGCCATCATTTGTGCCCAACTCCCTCTGCCGGGCACCTGGCCTCGGCCACCTACGATCCCAAACAAAACAGGATTCTTCCAGATGCAAGCCACCACAAGCAGGAAGCTGGCTTCCCTTGGAGGGCCAAAGGCCTCCTACAAACTGACATCAGGCACCTGGGCAGCTGACTTTACTTACCCCTGGAAACAGGCCATCCTTTGTGCCCAACTCCCTCTGCCGGGCACCAGGCCTCGGCCACCTACGATTCCAAACGGAAAAGGATTTCTTCCAGATGCAAGCTGCCACAAGCTGGAAGCCTGGCTTCAATAGGAGGGCCAAAGGCCTTCCACAAACTGACTTCAGGCGCCTGGGCAGCTGACTTTACTTACCCTGGAAACAGGCCATCCTTTGTGCCCAACTCCCTCTGCCGGGCACCAGGCCTCGGCCACCTACAATCCAGAACGGAACAGGATTTCTTCCAGATGCAAGCTGCCACAAACTGGAAGACTTGCTTCCCTTGGAGGGCCAAAGGCCTCCTAAAAACTGACATCAGGAACCTGGGCAGCTGACTTTTCTTTCCCCTTGAAATAGGCCATCCTTTGTGCCCAGCGCCCTCTGCCGGGGACACAGCTCCAGCCACCTACGATCCCGAACGGAACAGGATTTCTTCCAGATGCAAGCTGCCACAAGCTGGAAACCTGGCTTCACTAGGAGGGCCAAAGGCCTGCTACAAACTGACATCAGGCACCTGGGCAGCTGACTTTACTTACCCCTGGAAAGAGGCCATCCTTTGTGCCCAACTCCGTCTGCCGGGCACCTGGCCTCGGCCACCTACAATCCCGAACGGAACAGAATTTCTTCCAGATGCAAGCTGCCACAAACTGGAAGACTAGCTTCCCTTGGAGGGTCAAAGGCCTCCTAAAAACTGAAACCAAACACCTGGGCAGCTGACTTTACTTACCCCTGGAAACAGGCCATCCTTTGTGCCCAACTCCCTCTGGGGGTACCTGGCCTCGGCCACCTACGATCCCAAACAGAACAGGATTTCTTCCAGATGCAAGCTGCCACAAGCTGGAAACCTGGCTTCACTAGGAGGGCCAAACGCCTCCTACAAACAGACATCAGGCACCTGGGCAGGTGACTCTACTTACCCCTAGAAACAGGCCATCCTTTGTGCCCAACTCCCTCTGCCGGGCACCTGGCCTCGGCCACCTACAATCCCGAACGGAACAGCATTTCTTCCAGACGCAAGCTGCCACAAACTGGAAGACTTGCTTCCCTTGGAGGGCCAAAGGCCTCCTACAAACTGACATCAGGCACCTGGGCAGCTGACTTTACTTACCCCTGGAAACAGTCCATCATGTGTGCCCAACTCCCTCAGCCGGGAACCCGGCTCCGGCCACCTACGATCCCAAACGGAACAGGATTTCTTCCAGATGCAAGCTGCCACAAACTGGAAGACTAGCTTACCTTGGACGGCCAAAGGCCTCCTACAAACTGACATCAGGCACCTGGGCAGCTGACTTTACTTACCCCTGGAAACAGGCCATCCTTTGTGCCCAACTCCATCTGCCAAGCACCAGGTCTCGGCCACCTACGATCCCAAACGGAAAAGGATTTCTTCCAGATGCAAGCTGCCACAAGCTGGAAGCCTGGCTTCACTAGGAGGGCCAAAGGCCTTCCACAAACTGACTTCAGGCGCCGGGGCAGCTGACTTTACTTACCCCTGGAAACAGGCCATCCTTTGTGCCCAACTCCCTCTGCCGGGCACCAGGCCTCGGCCACCTACAATCCCGAACGGAACAGGATTTCTTCCAGATGCAAGCTGCCACAACCTGGAAGACTTGCTTCCCTTGGAGGGCCAAAGGCCTCCTACAGACTGACATCAGGAACCTGGGCAGCTGACTTTACTTTCCTCTTGAAACAGGCCATCCTTTGTGCCCAGCGCCCTCTGCCGGGGACACAGCTCCAGCCACCTACAATCCCGAACGGAACAGGATTTCTTCCAGATGCAAGCTGCCAGAAGCTGGAAACCTGGCTTCACTAGGAGGGCCAAAGGCCTGCTACAAACTGACATCAGGCACCTGGGCAGCTGACTTTACTTACCCCTGGAAACAGGCCATCCTTTGTGCCCAACTCCCTCTGCCGGGCACGTGGTGTCGGCCACCTACGATCCCAAACACAACAGGATTTCTTCCAGATGCAAGCTGCCACAAGCTGGAAGCCTGGCTTCTCTTGGAGGGCCAAAGGCCTCCTACATCCTGACCTCAGGCACCTGGGCAGCTGACTTTACTTACCCCTGGAAACAGGCCATCCTTTGTGCCCAACTCACTCTGCCGGGCCGCAGGCGTCGGCCAGCTACGATCCCAAACGGAAACGGATTTCTTCCAGATGCAAGCTGCCACAAACTGGAAGCCTGGCTTCCCTTGGAGGGCCAAAGGCCTCCTACAAACTGACATCAGGCACCTGGGCAGCTGACTTTACTTACCCCTGGAAACAGGCCATCCTTTGTGCTCAACTCCCTCTGCCAGGCACCTGGCCTCGGCCACCTACAATCTAGAACGGAACAGGATTTCTTCCAGATGCGAGTTGCCTTGAACAGGAAGACTAGCTTCCCTTGGAGGGCCAAAGGCCTCCTACAAACTGACATCAGGCACATGGTCAGCTGACTTTACTTACCCCTGGAAACAGGCCATCCTTTGTGCCCAACTCCCTCTGCCGGGCAGCAGGCCTCGGCCACCTACGATCCCAAACGGAACAGGATTTCTTCCAGATGCAAGCTGCCACAAACTGGAAGCCTGGCTTCCCTTGGAGGGCCAAAGGCCTCCTACAAACTGACATCAGGCACCTGGGCAGCTGACTTTACTTACCCCTGGAAACAGGCCATCCTTTGTGCTCAACTCCCTCTGCCAGGCACCTGGCCTCGGCCACCTACAATCCCAAACGGAACAGGATTTCTTCCAGATGCAAGCTGCCACAAACTGGAAGCCTGGCTTCCCTTGGAGGGCCAAAGGCCTCCTACAAACTGACATCAGGCACCTGGGCAGCTGACTTTACTTACCCCTGGAAACAGGCCATACTTTGTGCTCAACTCTCTCTGCCAGGCACCTGGCCTCGGACACCTACAATCTTGAACGGAACAGGATTTCTTCCAGATGCAAGTTGCCTTGAACAGTAAGACTAGCTTCCCTTGGAGGGCCAAAGGCCTCCTACAAACTGACATCAGGCACCTGGGCAGCTGACTTTACTTACCCCTGGGGACAGGCCATCATTTGTGCCCAACTCCCTCTGCCGGGCACCAGGCCTCGGCCACCAACGATCCCAAATGGAACAGCATTTCTTCCAGATGCAAGCTGCCACAAGCTGGAAGCCTGGCTTCCCTTGGAGGGGCAAAGGCCTCCTACAAACTGACATCAGGCACCTGGGCAGCTGACTTTACTTACCCCTGGAAACAGGCCATCCTTTGTGCCCAACTCCCTGAGCCAGGAACCCGGCTCCGGCCACCTACAATCCTGAACGGAACAGGATTCCTTCCAGATGCAAGCTGCCACAAGCAGGAAGCCTGACTTCCCATGGAGGGGCAAAGGCCTCCTACAAACTGACATCAGGCACCTGGGCAGCTGACTTTACTTACCCCTGGAAAGAGGCCATCCTTCGTGCCCAACTCCCTCTGCCGGGCACCTGTCCTCGGCCACCTACAATCCCAAACGGAACAGAATTTCTTCCAGATGCAAGCTGCCACAAACTGGAAGATTACGTTCCCTTGGAGGACCAAAGGCCTGCTATAAACTGACTTCAGGCACCTGGGCAGCTGACTTTACTTACCCCTGGAAGCAGGCCATCCTTTGTGCCCAACTCCCTCTGCCGGGCACCTGGCCTCGGCCACCTACAATCCCGAACGGAACAGCATTTCTTCCAGACGCAAGCTGCCACAAACTGGAAGACTTGCTTCCCTTGGAGGGCCAAATGCCTCCTACAAACTGACATCAGGCACCTGGGCAGCTGACTTTACTTTCCTCTTGAAACAGTCCATCATTTGTGCCCGACGCCCTCTGCCGGGGACACAGCTCCAGCGACCTACAATCCCGAACGGAACAGGATTTCTTCCAGATGGAAGCTACCGCAAACTGGAAGACTAGCTTCCCTTGGAGGGTCAAAGGCCTCCTAAAAACATACAACAAATACCTGGGCAGCTGACTTTACTTACCCCTGGAAACAGGCCATCATTTGTGCCCAACTCCCTCTGCCGGGCACCTGGCCTCGGCCACCTACGATCCCAAACAAAACAGGATTCTTCCAGATGCAAGCCACCACAAGCAGGAAGCCTGGCTTCCCTTGGAGGGCCAAAGGCCTCCTACAAACTGACATCAGGCACCTGGGCAGCTGACTTTACTTACCCCTGGAAACAGGCCATCCTTTGTGCCCAACTCCCTCTGCCGGGCACCAGGCCTCGGCCACCTACGATTCCAAACGGAAAAGGATTTCTTCCAGATGCAAGCTGCCACAAGCAGGAAGCCTGGCTTCACTAGGAGGGCCAAAGGCCTTCCACAAACTGACTTCAGGCGCCTGGGCAGCTGACTTTACTTACCCCTGGAAACAGGCCATCCTTTGTGCCCAACTCCCTCTGCCGGGCACCAGGCCTCGGCCACCTACAATCCAGAACGGAACAGGATTTCTTCCAGATGCAAGCTGCCACAAACTGGAAGACTTGCTTCCCTTGGAGGGCCAAAGGCCTCCTAAAAACTGACATCAGGAACCTGGGCAGCTGACTTTTCTTTCCCCTTGAAATAGGCCATCCTTTGTGCCCAGCGCCCTCTGCCGGGGGACACAGCTCCAGCCACCTACGATCCCGAACGGAACAGGATTTCTTCCAGATGCAAGCTGCCATAAGCTGGAAACCTGGCTTCACTAGGAGGGCCAAAGGCCTGCTACAAACTGACATCAGGCACTTGGGCAGCTGACTTTACTTACCCCTGGAAACAGGCCATCCTTTGTGCCCAACTCCCTCTGCTGGGCACCTGGCCTCGGCCACCTACGATCCCAAACACAACAGGATTTCTTCCAGATGCAAGCTGCCACAAGCTGGAAGCCTGGCTTCCCTTGGAGGGCCAAAGGCCTCCTACATCCTGACCTCAGGCACCTGGGCAGATGATATTACTTACCCCTGGAAACAGGCCATCCTTTGATCCTAACTCCCTCTGCCGGGCACCTGGCCTCGGCCACCTACAATCCCGAACAGAACAGGATTTCTTCCAGATGCAAGCTGCCACAAGCTGGAAGCCTGGCTTTGCTTGGAGGGCCAAAGGCCTCCTACATCCTGACACAAGGCACCTGGGCAGCTGACTTTACTTTCCTCTGGAAACAGGCCATCATTTGTGCCCAACGCCCTCTGCCGGGGACACAGCTCCAGCGACCTACAATCCCGAACGGAACAGCATTTCTTCCAGATGCAAGCTGCCGCAAACTGGAAGACTAGGTTGCCTTGGAGGGTCAAAGGCCTCCTAAAATTGGACAACAAATACCTGGGCAGCTGACTTTACTTACCCCTGGAAACAGGCCATCATTTGTGCCCAACTCCCGCTGCCGGGCACCTGGCCTCGGCCACCTACGATCCCAAACAGAACAGGATTTCTTCCAGATGCAAGCTGCCACAAGCTGGAAGCCTGGCTTCCCTTGGAGGGCCAAACGCCTCCTACAAACTGACATCAGGCACCTGGGCAGATGACTTTACTTACCTCTGGAAACAGGCCATCCTTTGTGCCCAACTCCCTCTGCCGGGCACCTGGCCTCGGCCACCTACAATCCCGAACAAAACAGGATTTCTTCCAGATGCAAGCTGCCACAAACTGGGAGACTAGCTTCCCTTGGAGGGCCAAAGGCCTCCTACAAACTGACATCAGGCACCTGGGCAGCTGACTTTACTTACCCCTGGAGACAGGCCATCCTTTGTGCCCAACTCCCTCTGCCAGGCACCTGGCCTCGGCCACCTACAATCTAGAACGGAACAGGATTTCTTCCAGATGCGAGTTGCCTTGAACAGGAAGACTAGCTTCCCTTGGAGGGCCAAAGGCCTCCTACAAACTGACATCAGGCACATGGTCAGCTGACTTTACTTACCCCTGGAAACAGGCCATCCTTTGTGCCCAACTCCCTCTGCCGGGCAGCAGGCCGCGGCCACCTACGATCCCAAATGGAACAGGATTTCTTCCAGATGCAAGCTGCCACAAACTGGAAGCCTGGCTTCCCTTGGAGGGCCAAAGGCCTCCTACAAACTGACATCAGGCACCTGGGCAGCTGACTTTACTTTCCTCTTGAAACACGCCATACTTTGTGCCCAGCGCCCTCTGCCGGGGACACAGCTCCAGCCACCTACAATCCCGAACGGAACAGGATTTCTTCCAGATGCAAGCTGCCAGAAGCTGGAAACCTGGCTTCACTAGGAGGGCCAAAGGCCTCCTACAAACTGACACAAGGCACCTGGGCAGCTCAGTTTACTTACCCCTGGAAACAGGCCATCATTTGTGCCCAACTCCGTCTGCCGGGCACCAGGCCTCGGCCACCTACGATCCCAAACGGAAAAGGATTTCTTCCAGATGCAAGCTGCCAGAAGCTGGAAGCCTGGCTTCCGTTGGAGGGCCAAAGGCCTTCTACAAACTGACTTCAGGAACGTGGGCAGGTGACTTTACTTTCCTCTTGAAACAGGCCATCATTTGTGCCCAACGCCCTCTGCAGGGAACACAGCTCCAGCCACCTACAAGGCGGAACGGAACAGGATTTCTTCCAGATGCAAGCTGCCACATGCTGGAAACCTGGCTTCACTAGAAGGGCCAAAGGCCTGCTACAAACTGACATCAGGCACCTGGGCAGCTGACTTTACTTACCCCTGGAAACAGGCCATCCTTTGATCCTAACTACCTCTGCCGGGCACCTGGCCTCGGCCACCTCCAATCTTGAATAGAACAGGATTTCTTCCAGATGCAAGCTGCCACAAGCTGGAAGCCTGGCTTCACTAGGAGGGCCAAAGGCCTTCCACAAACTGACTTCAGGCGCCTGGGCAGCTGACTTTACTTACCCCTGGAAACAGGCCATCCTTTGTGCTCAACTCCCTCTGCCGGGCACCAGGCCTCGGCCACCTACAATCCAGAACGGAACAGGATTTCTTCCAGATGCAAGCTGCCACAAACTGGAAGACTTGCTTCCCTTGGAGGGCCAAAGGCCTCCTAAAAACTGACATCAGGAACCTGGGCAGCTGACTTTTCTTTCCCCTTGAAATAGGCCATCCTTTGTGCCCAGCGCCCTCTGCCGGGGACACAGCTCCAGCCACCTACGATCCCGAACGGAACAGGATTTCTTCCAGATGCAAGCTGCCATAAGCTGGAAACCTGGCTTCACTAGGAGGGCCAAAGGCCTGCTACAAACTGACATCAGGCACCTGGGCAGCTGACTTTACTTACCCCTGGAAACAGGCCATCCTTTGTGCCCAACTCCCTCTGCTGGGCACCTGGCCTCGGCCACCTACGATCCCAAACACAACAGGATTTCTTCCAGATGCAAGCTGCCACAAGCTGGAAGCCTGGCTTCCCTTGGAGGGCCAAAGGCCTCCTACATCCTGACCTCAGGCACCTGGGCAGATGATATTACTTACCCCTGGAAACAGGCCATCCTTTGATCCTAACTCCCTCTGCCGGGCACCTGGCCTCGGCCACCTACAATCCCGAACAGAACAGGATTTCTTCCAGATGCAAGCTGCCACAAGCTGGAAGCCTGGCTTTGCTTGGAGGGCCAAAGGCCTCCTACATCCTGACACAAGGCACCTGGGCAGCTGACTTTACTTTCCTCTGGAAACAGGCCATCATTTGTGCCCAACGCCCTCTGCCGGGGACACAGCTCCAGCGACCTACAATCCCGAACGGAACAGCATTTCTTCCAGATGCAAGCTGCCGCAAACTGGAAGACTAGGTTGCCTTGGAGGGTCAAAGGCCTCCTAAAATTGGACAACAAATACCTGGGCAGCTGACTTTACTTACCCCTGGAAACAGGCCATCATTTGTGCCCAACTCCCGCTGCCGGGCACCTGGCCTCGGCCACCTACAATCTAGAACGGAACAGGATTTCTTCCAGATGCAAGCTGCCACAAGCTGGAAGCCTGGCTTCCCTTGGAGGGCCAAAGGCCTCCTACAAACTGACATCAGGCACCTGGGCAGATGACTTTACTTACCTCTGGAAACAGGCCATCCTTTGTGCCCAACTCCCTCTGCCGGGCACCTGGCCTCGGCCACCTACAATCCCGAACAAAACAGGATTTCTTCCAGATGCAAGCTGCCACAAACTGGGAGACTAGCTTCCCTTGGAGGGCCAAAGGCCTCCTACAAACTGACATCAGGCACCTGGGCAGCTGACTTTACTTACCCCTGGAGACAGGCCATCCTTTGTGCCCAACTCCCTCTGCCAGGCACCTGGCCTCGGCCACCTACAATCTAGAACGGAACAGGATTTCTTCCAGATGCGAGTTGCCTTGAACAGGAAGACTAGCTTCCCTTGGAGGGCCAAAGGCCTCCTACAAACTGACATCAGGCACATGGTCAGCTGACTTTACTTACCCCTGGAAACAGGCCATCCTTTGTGCCCAACTCCCTCTGCCGGGCAGCAGGCCGCGGCCACCTACGATCCCAAATGGAACAGGATTTCTTCCAGATGCAAGCTGCCACAAACTGGAAGCCTGGCTTCCCTTGGAGGGCCAAAGGCCTCCTACAAACTGACATCAGGCACCTGGGCAGCTGACTTTACTTTCCTCTTGAAACACGCCATACTTTGTGCCCAGCGCCCTCTGCCGGGGACACAGCTCCAGCCACCTACAATCCCGAACGGAACAGGATTTCTTCCAGATGCAAGCTGCCAGAAGCTGGAAACCTGGCTTCACTAGGAGGGCCAAAGGCCTCCTACAAACTGACACAAGGCACCTGGGCAGCTCAGTTTACTTACCCCTGGAAACAGGCCATCATTTGTGCCCAACTCCGTCTGCCGGGCACCAGGCCTCGGCCACCTACGATCCCAAACGGAAAAGGATTTCTTCCAGATGCAAGCTGCCACAAGCTGGAAGCCTGGCTTCCGTTGGAGGGCCAAAGGCCTTCTACAAACTGACTTCAGGAACGTGGGCAGGTGACTTTACTTTCCTCTTGAAACAGGCCATCATTTGTGCCCAACGCCCTCTGCAGGGAACACAGCTCCAGCCACCTACAAGGCGGAACGGAACAGGATTTCTTCCAGATGCAAGCTGCCACATGCTGGAAACCGGGCTTCACTAGAAGGGCCAAAGGCCTGCTACAAACTGACATCAGGCACCTGGGCAGCTGACTTTACTTACCCCTGGAAACAGGCCATCCTTTGATCCTAACTACCTCTGCCGGGCACCTGGCCTCGGCCACCTCCAATCTTGAATAGAACAGGATTTCTTCCAGATGCAAGCTGCCACAAACTGGAAGACTAGCTTCCCTTGGAGGGCCAAAGGCCTCCTACAAACTGACATCAGGCACCTGGGCAGCTGACTTTACTTACCCCTAGAAAGAGGCCATCCTTTGTGCCCATCTCCCTCTGCCGGGCAGCAGGCCTCGGCCACCTACGATCCCAAACGGAACAGGATTTCTTCCAGATGCAAGCTGCCACAAACTGGAAGCCTGGCTTCCCTTGGAGGGCCAAAGGCCTCCTACAAACTGACATCAGGCACCTGGGCAGCTGACTTTACTTACCCCTGGAAACAGGCCATCCTTTGTGCTCAAATCCCTCTGCCAGGCACCTGGCCTCGGCCACCTACAATCTTGAACGGAACAGGATTTCTTCCAGATGCAAGTTGCCTTGAACAGGAAGACTAGCTGCCCTTGGAGGGCCAAAGGCCTCCTACAAACTGACATCAGGCACCTGGGCAGCTGACTTTACTTACCCCTGGAAACAGGCCATCATTTGTGCCGAACTCCCTCTGCAGGGCACCTAGCCTCTGCCACCTACAATCCCGAACGGGACAGGCTTTCTTCCAGATGCAAGCTGCCACAAGCTGGAAGCCTGGCTTCCCTTGGAGGGGCAAAGGCCTCCTACAAACTGACATCAGGCACCTGGGCAGCTGACTTTACTTACCCCTGGAAACAGGCCATCCTTTGTTCCCAACTCCCTGAGCCAGGCACCCGGCTCCAGCCACCTACAATCCTGAACGGAACAGGATTTCTTCCAGATGCAAGCTGCCACAAACAGGAAGACTTGCTTCCCTTGGAGGGCCAAAGGCCTCCTACAAACTGACATCAGGCACCTGGGCAGCTGACTTTACTTACCCCTGGAAAGAGGCCATCCTTCGTGCCCAACTCCCTCTGCCGGGCACCTGGCCTCGGCCACCTACAATCCCGAACGGAACAGAATTTCTTCCAGATGCAAGCTGCCACAAACTAGAAGATTACGTTCCCTTGGAGGGCCAAAGGCCTGCTATAAACTGACTTCAGGCACCTGGGCAGCTGACTTTACTTACCCCTGGAAACAGGCCATCCTTTGTGCCCAACTCCCTCTGCCGGGCACCTGGCCTCGGCCACCTACAATCCCGAACGGAACAGCATTTCTTCCAGACGCAAGCTGCCACAAACTGGAAGACTTGCTTCCATTGGAGGGCCAAAGGCCTCCTACAAACTGACATCAGGAACCTGGGCAGCTGACTTTACTTTCCTCTTGTAACAGGCCATCCTTTGTGCCCAGCGCCCTCTGCCGGGGACACAGCTCCAGCCACCTACAATCCCGAACGGAACAGGATTTCTTCCAGATGCAAGCTGCCAGAAGCTGGAAACCTGGCTTTACTTGGAGGGCCAAAGGCCTCCTAAAAACTGACACAAGGCACCTGGGCAGCTCAGTTTACTTACCCCTGGAAACAGGCCATCATTTGTGCCCAACTCCCTCTGCCGCGCACCTGGCCTCGGCCACCTACGATCCCAAATGGAACAGCATTTCTTCCAGATGCAAGGTGCCACAAGCAGGAAGCCTGACTTCCCATGGAGGGCCAAAGACCTCCTACAAACAGACATCAGGCACCTGGGCAGCTAACTTTACTTACCGCTGGAAACAGGCCATCCTTTGTGCCCAACTCCCTCAGCCTGGCACCCGGCTCCGGCCACCTACGATCCCGAACGGAACAGCTGATCTTCCAGATGCTAGCTGCCACAAACTGGAAGACTTGCTTCCCTTGGAGGGCCAAAGGCCTCCAACAAACTGACATCAGGCACGTGGCCAGCTGACTTTACTTTCCTCTGGAAACAGGCCACCCTTTGTGCCCAACTCCCTCTGCCGGGCACCTGGCCTCGGCCACCTCCAATCCCGAATAGAACAGGATTTCTTCCAGATGCAAGCTGCCACAAACTGGAAGACTAGCTTCCCTTGGAGGGCCAAAGGCCTCCTACAAACTGACATCAGGCACCTGGGCAGCTGACTTTACTTACCCCTGGAAACAGGCCATCCTTTGTGCTCAACTCCCTCTGCCAGACACCTGGCCTCGGCCACCTACAATCTTGAACTGAACAGGATTTCTTCCAGATGCGAGTTGCCTTGAACAGGAAGACTAGCTTCCCTTGGAGGGCCAAAGGCCTCCTACAAACTGACATCAGGCACATGGTCAGCTGACTTTACTTACCCCTAGAAACAGGCCATCCTTTGTGCCCAACTTCCTCTGCCGGGCAGCAGGCCTCGGCCAGCTACGATCCCAAACGGAACAGGATTTCTTCCAGATGCAAGCTGCCACAAACTGGAAGCCTGGCTTCCCTTGGAGGGCCAAAGGCCTCCTACAAACTGACATCAGGCACCTGGGCAGCTGACTTTACTTACCCCTGGAAACAGGCCATCCTTTGTGCTCAACTCCCTCTGCCAGGCACCTGGCCTCGGCCACCTACAATCTTGAACGGAACAGGATTTCTTCCAGATGCAAGTTGCCTTGAACAGGAGGACTAGCTTCCCTTGGAGGGCCAAAGGCCTCCTACAAACTGACATCAGGCACCTGGGCAGCTGACTTTACTTACCCCTGGAAACAGGCCATCATTTGTGCCCAACTCCCTCTGCAGGGCACCTAGCCTCTGCCACCTACAATCCCGAACGGGCCAGGCTTTCTTCCAGATGCAAGCTGCCACAAGCTGGAAGCCTGGCTTCCCCGTGAGGGGCAAAGGCCTCCTACAAACTGACATCAGGCACCTGGGCAGCTGACTTTACTTACCCCTGGAAACAGCCCATCCTTTGTGCCCAACTCCCTGAGCCAGGCACCTGGCTCCGGCCACCTACAATCCTGAACGGAACAGGATTTCTTCCAGATGCAAGCTGCCACAAACAGGAAGACTTGCTTCCCTTGGAGGGCCAAAGGCCTCCTACAAACTGACATCAGGCACCTGGGCAGCTGACTATACTTACCCCTGGAAACAGGCCATCCTTTGTACCCAACTCCCTCTACCGGGCACCTGTCCTCAACCACCTAAAAACCCGAACGAAACAGGATTTCTTCCAGATGCAAGCTGCCACAAACTGGAAGACTAGCTTCCCTTGGAGGGTCAAAGGCCTCCTAAAAACTGACACCAAACACCTGGGCAGCTGACTTTACTTACCCCTGGAAACAGGCCATCCTTTGTGCCCAACTCCCTCTGGGGGCACCTGGCCTCGGCCACCTACGATCCCAAACAGAACAGGATTTCTTCCAGATGCAAGCTGCCAAAAGATGGAAGCCTGGCTTCCCTTGGAGGGCCAAAGGCCTCCTACAAACTGACATCAGGCAGCTGGGGAGATGATATTACTTACCCCTGGAAACAGGCCATCCTTTGTTCCCTACTCCCTTAGCCGGGCACCCGGCTCCGGCCACCTACGATCCCAAACGGAACAGGATATCTTCCAGATGCAAGCTGCCACAAACTGGAAGACTAGCTTCTCATGGATCGCCAAAGGCCTCCTAAAAAGTGACACCAAACACCTGGGCAGCTGACTTAACTTACCTCAGGAAACAGGCCATCCATTGTGCCCAAATCCCTCTGCCGGGCACCTGGCCTCAACCACCTACAATGCCAAACGGAACAGGATTTCTTCCAGATGCAAGCTGCCCCCAACTGGAAGACTAGCTTCCCTTGGAGGGCCAAAGGCCTCTTACAAACTGACACCAGGCACCTGGGCAGCTGACTTTACTTTCCTCTGGAAACAGGCCATCGTTTGCGCCCAACTCCCTCTGCCGGGCACCAGGCCTCGGCCACCTACAATCCCGAACGGAACAGGATTTCTTCCAGATGCAAGCTGCCACAAACTGGAAGACTAGCTTCCCATGGAGGGCCAAAGGCCTCCTACAAACTGACACCAAACACCTGGGCAGCTGACTTTACTTACCTCTGGAAACAGGCCATCCTTTGTGCCAAACTCCCTCTGCCGGGCACCTGGCCTCGGCCACCTACAATCCCGAACGAAACAGGATTTCTTCCAGATGCAAGATGCCACAAACTGGAAGTCTGGCTTCCCATGGAGGTCCAAAGGCCTCCTACAAACTGACATCAGGCACCTGGGCAGATGATATTACTTACTCCTGGAAAAAGGCCATCCTTTGTGCCCAACTCCCTCAGCCGTGCACCTGGCTCCGGCCACCTACGATCCCAAACGGAAGAGGATTTCTTCCAGATGCAAGCTGCCACAAGCTGGAAACCTGGCTTCACTTGGAGGGCCAAAGGCCTCCGACAAACTGACATCAGGCACCTGGGCAGCTGACTTTACTTACCTCTGGAAACAGGCCATCCTTTGTGCCCAACTCCCTCTGCCGGGCACCCAGCTCCAGCCACCTACAATCCCGAACGGAACAGGATTTCTTCCAGATGCAAGCTGCAACAAACTGGAAGACTAGGTTGCCTTGGAGGGCCAAAGGCCTCCTACAAACTGAAACAAGGCACCTGGGCAGTTGACTTTACATACCTCTGGAAACAGGCCATCCTTTGTGCCCAACTCCCTCTGCCGGGCACCTGGCCTCGGCCACCTACGATCCCAAACAGAACAGGATTTCTTCCAGATGCAAGCTGCCACAAGCTGGAAGCCTGGCTTCCCTTGGAGGGCCAAAGGCCTCCTACAAACTGACATCAGGCACCTGGGCAGCTGACTTTACTTACCCTTGGAAACAGGCAATCCTTTGTGCCCAACTCCCTCTGCCGGGCACAAGGCCTCGGCAACCTACAATCCCGAACGAAATAGGATTTCTTCCAGATGCAACCTTCCACAAACTGGAAGATTAGCTTCCCTTGGAGGGCCGAAGGCCTCCTACAAACTGACATCAGGCACCTGGGCAGCTGACTTTACTTACCCCTGGAAACAGGCCATCCTTTGTGCCCAACTCCCTCAGCCTGGCACCCGGCTGCGGCCACCTACGATCCGGAACGGAACAGCTTATCTTCCAGATGCAAGCTGCCACAAACTGGAAGACTTGCTTCCCTTGGAGGGCCAAAGGCCTCCTACAAACTGACATCAGGCACCTGGGCAGATGATATTACTTATCCCTGGAAACAGGCCATCCTTTGTTCCAAACTCCCTCAGCCGTGTACCCAGCTCCGGCCACCTACGATCCCAAACGGAACAGGATTTCTTCCAGATGCAAGCTGCCGCAAGCTGGAAACCTGGCTTCACTTGGAGGACCAAAGGCCTCCTACAAACTGACATCAGGGACCTGGGCAGATGATATTACTTACTCCTGGAAAAAGGCCATCCTTTGTGCCCAACTCCCTCAGCCGTGCACCCAGCTCCGGCCACCTACGATCCCAAACGGAACAGGATTTCTTCCAGATGCAAGCTGCCGCAAGCTGGAAACCTGGCTTCACTTGGAGGACCAAAGGCCTCCTACAAACTGACATCAGGCACCTGGGCAGCTGACTTTACTTACCCCTGGAAACAGGCCATCCTTTGTGCCCAACTCCCTCTGCCGGGCAGCAGGCCTCGGCCAGCTACGATCCCAAACGGAACAGGATTTCTTCCAGATGCAAGCTGCCACAAACTGGAAGCCTGGCTTCCCTTGGAGGGCCAAAGGCCTCCTACAAACTGACATCAGGCACCTGGGCAGCTGACTTTACTTACCTTTGGAAACAGGCCATCCTTTGTGCTCAACTCCCTCTGCCAGGCACCTGGCCTCGGCCACCTACAATCTTGAACGGAACAGGATTTCTTCCAGATGCAAGTTGCCTTGAACAGGAGGACTAGCTTCCCTTGGAGGGCCAAAGGCCTCCTACAAACTGACATCAGGCACCTGGGCAGCTGACTTTACTTACCCCTGGAAACAGGCCATCATTTGTGCCCAACTCCCTCTGCAGGGCACCTAGCCTCTGCCACCTACAATCCCGAACGGGACAGGCTTTCTTCCAGATGCAAGCTGCCACAAGCTGGAAGCCTGGCTTCCCCGTGAGGGGCAAAGGCCTCCTACAAACTGACATCAGGCACCTGGGCAGCTGACTTTACTTACCCCTGGAAACAGGCCATCCTTTGTTCCCAACTCCCTGAGCCAGGCACCTGGCTCCGGCCACCTACAATCCTGAACAGAACAGGATTTCTTCCAGATGCAAGCTGCCACAAACAGGAAGACTTGCTTCCCTTGGAGGGCCAAAGGCCTCCTACAAACTGACATCAGGCACCTGGGCAGCTGACTATACTTACCCCTGGAAACAGGCCATCCTTTGTACCCAACTCCCTCTACCGGGCACCTGTCCTCAACCACCTAAAAACCCGAACGAAACAGGATTTCTTCCAGATGCAAGCTGCCACAAACTGGAAGACTAGCTTCCCTTGGAGGTCAAAGGCCTCCTAAAAACTGACACCAAACACCTGGGCAGCTGACTTTACTTACCCCTGGAAACAGGCCATCCTTTGTGCCCAACTCCCTCTGGGGGCACCTGGCCTCGGCCACCTACGATCCCAAACAGAACAGGATTTCTTCCAG
>NW_027095147.1:0-32777 GCF_029207755.1 Chamaea fasciata | reverse complement strand
GTGTCCCTGGGAATGCCCTGGATGTCCCTGGGGGGGCCCTGGCTGTCCCTGGGGGTGCCCTGGCTGTCTCCTAGGTGGCCCTGGGGGTGCCCTGGCTGTCCCCTAGGGGTCACTGGGGGGTGCCCTGGCTTTCCCTCGGTGTCCCTGGGGGTGCCCTGCCTGTCCCCTAGGTGTCCCTGGGGCTGCCCTGGGTGTCCCTGGAGTGCCGTGCTGTCCCCTAAATGTCCCTGGGGGGTACCCTGGCTGTCCCCTAGGTGTCCCTGGGGGTGCCCTGCCTGTCCCCTAGGTGTCCCTGGGGTGCCCTGGCTGTCTTTAGGGTGCCCTGGATGTCCCCTAGGTGTCCCTGGGGGTGCCCTGCGTGTCCCTGGGGTGCCCTGCCTGTCCCCTAGGTGTCCCTGGGGGTGCCCTAGGTGTCCCTGGGGGTGCCCTGGCTGTCCCTAGTGTGCCCTGGCTGTCCCCTAGGTGTCCCTGGGGGTGCCTTGGGTGTCCCTGGGGTGCCCTGGCTGTCCTCTTGGTGTCCCTGGGGGTGCCCTGTGGGTCCCTGGGGTGCCCTTTCTGTGCCCTCGGTGTCCCTGGGGTGCCTGGGCTGTCCCCTCGGTGTCCCTGGGGGTGCCAGGGTGTCCCTTAGCTGTCCCTGGGGGTAACCTGGCTGTCCCCTCGGTGTCCCTGGGGGTGCCCTGCCTGTCACCTAGGTGTCCTTGGGGGGGCCCTGGCTGTCCCCTACGTGTCCCTGGGGTTCCATGCCTGTCCCCTCGGTGTCCCTGGGGGTGCCCAGGGTGTCCCTGGGGGTGACCTGCCTGTCCCCTAGGTGTCCCTGGGGGTGCCCTGGCTGTCCCCAGGGTGCCCTGGCTGTTCCCTAGGTGTCCCTGGGGGTGCTCTGCGTGTCCCCTAGGTGTCCTTGGGGGTGACCTGGCTGTCCCTAGGGTGCCCTGGCTGTGCCCTCAGTGTCTCTGGGAGTGCCCCTGCCTGTCCCCCTAGGTGTCCCTGGGGGTGCCCTGTCTGTCCTTGGGGTGCTCTGGCTTTCCCCTAGGTGTCCCTGGGGGTGCCCTGGGTGTCCCTGGGGTGCCCTGGGGGTCCTCTGCCTGTCCCCCAAGTGTCCCTGGGGTGCCCTGCCTGTCCCCTAGGTGTCCCTGGGGGTGCCCTGGGTGTGCCTGGGGTGCCCTGGCTGTCCCCTAGGTGTCCCTGGGGGTGCCCAGGGTGTCCCTGGGGATGCCCTGGCTGTCCCCTAGGTGTTCCTGGGTGTGCCCTGGGTGTCCCTGGGGGTGCACAGGGTGTCCCTGGGTTCCCTGGCTGTCCCGTAGGTGTCCCTGGGGGTGCCCCTGGGTGTCCCTCGGGGGGCCCTGGCTGTCCCCTAGGTGTCCTGGGGGGGCCCTGGCTGTCCCTAGGTGTCCCTGGGGGTGCCCTGGGTGTTCCTGGGGGTGCACAGGGTGTCCCTGGGGTTCCCTGGCTGTCCCCTAGGTGTCCCTGGGGGTGCATTAGGTTTCCCTGGGGGTGCCCAGGGTGTCCCTGGGTTCCCTGGCTGTCCCCTAGGTTTCCCTGGGGGTGCCCTGCCTGTCCCCTAGGTGTTCCTGGGGGTGCCCTGGCTGTCCCTAGGGTGCCCTGACTGTTCCCTCGGTGTCCCTGGTGGTGCCCTGCGTGTCCCCCTAGGTGTCTCTGGGGTGCCCTGGCTGTCCCTAGGGGTGCCCTCGCTGTCCCTTCGGTGTCCGTGGGGGTGGCCTGCCTGTCACCTAGGTGTCCTTGGGGGGTGCCCTGGCTGTGCCCTCTGTGTCCCTGGGGTTGCCCTGGCTGTCCTTAGGGTGCCCTGGCTGTCCCTTAGGTGTCCCTGGGGGTGCCCTGGGTGTTTCTGGGGTGCCCTGCCTGTCCCCTAGGTGTCCCTGGGGGTGCCCTGGGTGTCCCTGGGGATGCCCTGTCTGTCCCCTAGGTGTCCCTGGGGGTGCCCTGGGTGTCCCTGGGGGGGCCCTGCTGTCCCCTAGGGGGCTCTGGGGGTGCCCTGCCTGTCCCCTAGGTGTCCCTGGGGGTGCCCTGGCTGTGCCCTCGGTGTCCCGGAGGGTGCCCTGGCTGTCCCTAGGGTGCCCTGGCTGTGCCTTGGTGTCCCTGGGGGTGCCCTGGTGTCCCTCGGGGTGCCCTCGCTGTCCCCTAGGTGTCCCTTGGGGTGCCCTGGCTGTCCCTAGGGTGCCCTGGCGGTGCCCACGGTGTATCTGGGGGTGCCCTGGCTGTCCCCTAGGTGTCCCTGGGTGTGCCCTCGATATGCCTGGGGTGCCCTGGCTGTCCCCTAGGTGTCCCTGGGGGTGCCTTGGGTGTCCCTCGAGATGCCCTGGCTGTCCCCGAGGTATCCCTGGGGGTGCACTGGGTGTCCCTGGGGTGCCCTGGCTTTCCCCTAGGTTTCCCTGGGGGTTCCCTGCCTGTCCCCTAGGTGTTCCTGGGGGTGCCCTGGCTGTCCCCAGGGTGCCCTGGCTGTACCCTCGGTGTCTCTGGGGGCGCCCTGGCTGTCCCTAGGGTGCCCTGACTGTTCCCTCGGTGTCCCTGGGGGTGCCCTGCGTGTCCCCTAGGTGTCTCTGGGGGGTGCCCTGGCTGTCCCTAGGGTGCCAGACTGTGCCCTCAGTGTCTCTGGGGGTGCCCTGCCTGTCCCCCTAGGTGTCCTTGGGGGTGCCCTGGCTGTGCCCTCTGTGTCCCTGGGGTTGCCCTGGCTGTCCTTAGGGTGCCCTGGCTGTCCCCTAGGTGTCCCCTGGGGGTGCCCTGGCTGTCCCCTAGGTGTCCCTGGGGGTGCCCTGGCTGTCCCTAGGTGTCCCTGGGGGTCCCCTAGGTGGCCCTGGGGGGTGCCCTGGCTGTCCCCTAGGTGTCCCTGGGGGTGCCCTGGCTGTCCCTGGAGTGCCCTGGCTGTCCCCTCGGTGTCCCTGGGGGGGCCCTGGCTGTCCCCTAGGTGTCCCTGGGGGTGCCCTGGGTGTCCCTGGGGTGCCCTGGCTGTCCCCCTTGGTGTCCCTGGGGGGGGCCCTGGTTGTCCCCTAGGTGTCCCTGGCGTGCCCTGGCTGTCCCTGGGGTGCCTGGCTGTCCCTTGGTGTCCCTGGGGGTTCCCTGGCTGTCCCTGGGGTGCCCTGGCTGTCCCCTAGGTGTCCCTGGGGGTGCCCTGGGCTGTCCCCTAGGTGTCTCTGGGGGTGCCCTTGGTGTCCCTGGGGGTGCCCTGGCTGTCCCCTAGGTGTCCCTGGGGGTGCCCTGGGTGTCCCTGGGCTGCCCTGGCTGTCCCCTAGGTGTCCCTGGGGGTGCCCTAGGTGTCCCTGGGGGTGCACAGGGTGTCACTGGGGTCCCCTGGCCGTCCCGTACGTGTCCCTAGGGGGGGCCCTGAAGGTACCTTAGGTGTCCCTGGGGCTGCCCTGGGTGTCCCTGGGGGGTGCCCTGGCTGTGCCCTAGGTGTCCCTGGGGTGCCCTGGCTGTCCTCTAGGTGTCCCTGGGCTGCCCTGGGGTGCCCTGGCTGTCTCCTAGGTGTCCCTGAGGGTGCCCAGAGTGTCCCTGGGAGTGCCCTGCCTGTCCCCTAGGTGTCCCTGGGGGTGCCTTGGGTGTCCCTGGGGTGCCCTGGCTGTCCCCTTGGTGTCCCTGGGGGTGCCCTGTGGGTCCCTGGGGTGCCCTTTCTGTGCCCACGGTGTCCCTGGGGTGCCCTGCCTGTCCCCTAGGTGTCCCTGGGGGTGCCCTGGCTGTCCCCTAGGTGTCCCTGGGGGTTGCCCTTGTTGTCCCTGGGGTGCCCTGGCTGTCCCCTAGGTGTCCCTGGGGGGGCCCTGGTTGTCCCCTAGGTGTCCCTGGGGCGTGCCCTGGCTGTCCCCTGGGGTGCCCTGGCTGTCCCCTTGGTGTCCCTGGGGGTTCCCTGGCTGTCCCTGGGGTGCCCTGGCTGTCCCCTAGGTGTCCCTGGGGGTGCCCTGGCTGTCCCCTAGGTGTCTCTGGGGGTGCCCTTGGTGTCCCTGGGGGTGCCCTGGCTGTCCCCCTAGGTGTCCCTGGGGGTGCCCTGGGTGTCCCTGGGGCTGCCCTGGCTGTCCCCTAGGTGTCCCTGGGGGTGCCCTAGGTGTCCCTGGGGGTGCACAGGGTGTCACTGGGGTCCCCTGGCCGTCCCGTACGTGTCCTAGGGGGGCCCTGAAGGTACCTTAGGTGTCCCTGGGGGCTGCCCTGGGTGTCCCTGGGGTGCCCTGGCTTTCCCCTAGGTGTCCTTGGGGGTGCCCTGGCTGTCCCCCTAGGTGTCCCTGGGGGTGCCCTGGCTGTCCCTGGGGGAGCCCTGGCTGTCCCCTAGGTGTCCCTGGGGGTGCCCTGGCTGTCCCCTAGGTGTCCCTGGGGGTGCCCTGGCTGTCCCTGGGGGAGCCCTGGCTGTCCCCTAGGTGTCACTGGGGGTGCCCTGGCTTTTCCCCTCGGTTGTCCCTGGGGGGTGCCCTGCCTGTCCCCTAGGTGTCACTGGGGGTGCCCTGTCTGTCCCCCTAGGTGTCCCTGGGGGTGTCCTCGCTGTCCCTGGAGTGCCCTGGCTGTCCCCTAGGCGGCCCTGGGGGTGCCCTCGCTGTCCTGGGGTGCCCTGGCAGTCCCCCTAGGTGTCCCTGGGGATGCCCTGGGTGTCCCTGGAGTGCCCGTGCTGTCCCCTAAATGTCTCTGGGGGTACCCTGGCTGTCCCTAGGTGTCCCTGGGGGTGCCCTGCCTGTCCCCTAGGTGTCCCTGGGGGTGCCCTGCGTGTCCCTGGGGGTGCACTGCCTGTCCCCTAGGTGTCCCTGGGGGTGCCCTAGGTGTCCCTGGGGGTGCCCTGGCTGTCCCTAGGGTGCCCTGGCTGTCCCCTAGGTGTCCCCGGCGGTGCCCTGGGTGTCCCTGGGGTGCCCTGGCTGTCCCAAGGTGTCCCCTGTGGGTGCCCAGAGTGTCCCTGGGAGTGCCCTGCCTGTCCCCAAGGTGTCCCTGTGGGTTCCCAGAGTGTCCCTGGGAGTGCCCTGCCTGTCCCCCTAGGTGTCCCTGGGGGTGCCCTGGGTGTCCCTGGGGTGCCCTGGCTGTCCCCTTGGTGTCCCTGGGGGTGCCCTGTGGGTCCCTGGGGTGCCCTGGAGGTGCCCTGGTGTCCCTGGGGGTGCCCTGGCTGTCCCCTAGATGTCCCTGGGGGTGCCCTGGCTGTCCCTGGAGTGCCCTGGCTGGTCCCCTCGGTGTCCCTGGGGGGGCCCTGGCTGTCCCCTAGGTGTCCCTGGGGTACCCTGGGTGTCCCTGGGCTGCCCTGGGGTGCCCTGGCTGTGCCCTAGGTGTCCCTGGGGTGCCCTGGCTGTCCTCTAGGTGTCCCTGGGCTGCCCTGGTGTCCCTGGCGTGCCCTGGCTGTCTCCTAGGTGTCCCTGTGGGTGCCCTCCCTGTACCTCGGGATGCCCTGGCTGTCCCCTAGGTGTCCCTGGGGGTGCCCTGGGTGTCCCTGGGGTGCCCTGGCTGTCCCCTAGGTGTCCCTGGGGGGGCCCTGGCTGTCCCTAGGTGTCCCTGGGGGTGCCCTGGCTGTCCCTGGGGTGCCCTGGCTGTCCCCTAGGTGTCCCTGGGGGTGCCCTGGCTGTCCCTGGGGTGCCCTGGCTGTCCCCTAGGTGTCCCTGGGGGTGCCCTGGCTGTCCCCTCGGTGTCTCTGGGGGGTCCCCTTGGTGTCCCTGGGGGGTGCCCTGGCTGTCCCCTAGGTGTCCCTGGGGGTGCCCTGGGTGTCTCCCAGGTGTCCCTGTGGGTGCCCAGAGTGTCCCTGGAGTGCCCCTGCCTGTCCCCTAGGTGTCCCTGGGGGTGCCCTGGGTGTCCCTGGGGTGCCTTGGCTGTCCCCTTGGTGTCCCTGGGGTTGCCCTGTGGGTCCCTCGGGTGCCCTGGAGGTGCCCTGGCGTCCCTACGGGTGCCTGGCTGTCCCCTAGGTGTCTCTGGGGGTGCCCTGGCTGTCCCTGGAGTGCCCTGGCTGTCCCCTCGGTGTCCCTGGGGGGGCCATGGCTGTCCCCTAGGTGTCCCTGGGGGTGCCCTGGGTGTCCCTGGGGGTGCCCTGGCTGTCCCTGGGGTGCCCTGGCTGTCCCCTAGGTGTCCCTGGGGGTGCCCTGGCTGTCCCCTAGGTGTCTCTGGGGGTCCCCTTGGTGTCCCTGGGGGTGCCCTGGCTGTCCCCTAGGTGTCCCTGGGGGTGCCCTGGGTGTCCTTGGGCTGCCCTGGCTGTCCCCTAAGTGTCCCTGGGGGTGCACAGGGTGTCACTGGGGTCCCCTGGCCGTCCCGTACGTGTCCCTAGGGGGGCCCTGAAGGTACCCTAGGTGTCCCTGGGGCTGCCCTGGGTGTCCCTGGGGTGCCCTGGCTGTCCCCTAGGTGTCCCTGGGAATGCCCTGGATGTCCCTGGGGGGGCCCTGGCTGTCCCTGGGGGTGCCCTGGCTGTCTCCTAGGTGGCCCTGGGGGTGCCCTGGCTGTCCCCTAGGGGTCACTGGGGGTGCCCTGGCTTTCCCCTCGGTGTCCCTGGGGGTGCCCTGCCTGTCCCCTAGGTGTCCCTGGGGCTGCCCTGGGTGTCCCTGGAGTGCCCGTGCTGTCCCCTAAATGTCCCTGGGGGTACCCTGGCTGTCCCCTAGGTGTCCCTGGGGGTGCCCTGCCTGTCCCCTAGGTGTCCCTGGGGTGCCCTGGCTGTCTTTAGGGTGCCCTGGATGTCCCCTAGGTGTCCCTGGGGGTGCCCTGCGTGTCCCTGGGGTGCCCTGCCTGTCCCCTAGGTGTCCCTGGGGGTGCCCTAGGTGTCCCTGGGGGTGCCCTGGCTGTCCCTAGTGTGCCCTGGCTGTCCCCTAGGTGTCCCTGGGGGTGCCTTGGGTGTCCCTGGGGTGCCCTGGCTGTCCTCTTGGTGTCCCTGGGGGTGCCCTGTGGGTCCCTGGGGTGCCCTTTCTGTGCCCTCGGTGTCCCTGGGGTGCCCTGGCTGTCCCCTCGGTGTCCCTGGGGGTGCCCAGGGTGTCCCTTAGCTGTCCCTGGGGGTAACCTGGCTGTCCCCTCGGTGTCCCTGGGGGTGCCCTGCCTGTCACCTAGGTGTCCTTGGGGGGGCCCTGGCTGTCCCCTACGTGTCCCTGGGGGTTCCATGCCTGTCCCCTCGGTGTCCCTGGGGGTGCCCAGGGTGTCCCTGGGGGTGACCTGCCTGTCCCCTAGGTGTCCCTGGGGGTGCCCTGGCTGTCCCCAGGGTGCCCTGGCTGTTCCCTAGGTGTCCCTGGGGGTGCTCTGCGTGTCCCCTAGGTGTCCTTGGGGGTGACCTGGCTGTCCCTAGGGTGCCCTGGCTGTGCCCTCAGTGTCTCTGGGAGTGCCCTGCCTGTCCCCTAGGTGTCCCTGGGGGTGCCCTGTCTGTCCTTGGGGTGCTCTGGCTTTCCCCTAGGTGTCCCTGGGGGTGCCCTGGGTGTCCCTGGGGTGCCCTGGGGGTCCTCTGCCTGTCCCCAAGTGTCCCTGGGGGTGCCCTGCCTGTCCCCTAGGTGTCCCTGGGGGTGCCCTGGGTGTGCCTGGGGTGCCCTGGCTGTCCCCTAGGTGTCCCTGGGGGTGCCCAGGGTGTCCCTGGGGATGCCCTGGCTGTCCCCTAGGTGTTCCTGGGTGTGCCCTGGGTGTCCCTGGGGGTGCACAGGGTGTCCCTGGGGTTCCCTGGCTGTCCCGTAGGTGTCCCTGGGGGTGCCCTGGGTGTCCCTCGGGGGGCCCTGGCTGTCCCCTAGGTGTCCCTGGGGGGGCCCTGGCTGTCCCCTAGGTGTCCCTGGGGGTGCCCTGGGTGTTCCTGGGGGTGCACAGGGTGTCCCTGGGGTTCCCTGGCTGTCCCCTAGGTGTCCCTGGGGGTGCATTAGGTTTCCCTGGGGGTGCCCAGGGTGTCCCTGGGGTTCCCTGGCTGTCCCCTAGGTTTCCCTGGGGGTGCCCTGCCTGTCCCCTAGGTGTTCCTGGGGGTGCCCTGGCTGTCCCTAGGGTGCCCTGACTGTTCCCTCGGTGTCCCTGGTGGTGCCCTGCGTGTCCCCTAGGTGTCTCTGGGGGTGCCCTGGCTGTCCCTAGGGTGCCCTCGCTGTCCCTTCGGTGTCCGTGGGGGTGGCCTGCCTGTCACCTAGGTGTCCTTGGGGGTGCCCTGGCTGTGCCCTCTGTGTCCCTGGGGTTGCCCTGGCTGTCCTTAGGGTGCCCTGGCTGTCCCTTAGGTGTCCCTGGGGGTGCCCTGGGTGTTTCTGGGGTGCCCTGCCTGTCCCCTAGGTGTCCCTGGGGGTGCCCTGGGTGTCCCTGGGGATGCCCTGTCTGTCCCCTAGGTGTCCCTGGGGGTGCCCTGGGTGTCCCTGGGGGGGCCCTGGCTGTCCCCTAGGGGGCTCTGGGGGTGCCCTGCCTGTCCCCTAGGTGTCCCTGGGGGTGCCCTGGCTGTGCCCTCGGTGTCCCGGAGGGTGCCCTGGCTGTCCCTAGGGTGCCCTGGCTGTGCCTTTGGTGTCCCTGGGGGTGCCCTGGTGTCCCTCGGGGTGCCCTCGCTGTCCCCTAGGTGTCCCTTGGGGTGCCCTGGCTGTCCCTAGGGTGCCCTGGCGGTGCCCACGGTGTATCTGGGGGTGCCCTGGCTGTCCCCTAGGTGTCCCTGGGTGTGCCCTCGATATGCCTGGGGTGCCCTGGCTGTCCCCTAGGTGTCCCTGGGGGTGCCTTGGGTGTCCCTCGAGATGCCCTGGCTGTCCCCGAGGTATCCCTGGGGGTGCACTGGGTGTCCCTGGGGTGCCCTGGCTTTCCCCTAGGTTTCCCTGGGGGTTCCCTGCCTGTCCCCTAGGTGTTCCTGGGGGTGCCCTGGCTGTCCCCAGGGTGCCCTGGCTGTACCCTCGGTGTCTCTGGGGGCGCCCTGGCTGTCCCTAGGGTGCCCTGACTGTTCCCTCGGTGTCCCTGGGGGTGCCCTGCGTGTCCCCTAGGTGTCTCTGGGGGTGCCCTGGCTGTCCCTAGGGTGCCCAGACTGTGCCCTCAGTGTCTCTGGGGGTGCCCTGCCTGTCCCCTAGGTGTCCTTGGGGGTGCCCTGGCTGTGCCCTCTGTGTCCCTGGGGTTGCCCTGGCTGTCCTTAGGGTGCCCTGGCTGTCCCCTAGGTGTCCCTGGGGGTGCCCTGGGTGCTCCTGGGGTGCCCTGCCTGTCCCCTAGGTGTCCCTGGGGGTGCCCTGGGTGTCCCTGGGGATGCACTGTCTGTCCCCTAGGTGTCCCTGGGGGTGCCCTGGGTGTCCCTGGGGGGGCCCTGGCTGTCCCCTAGGGGGCTCTGGGGGTGCCCTGCCTGTCCCCTAGGTGTCCCTGGGGGTGCCCTGCCTGTCCCTCGGGTTCCCCGGCTGTCCCCTAGGTGTCCCTGGGGGTGCCCTGGCTGTCCCTCGGGTTCCCTGGCTGTCCCCTAGGTGTCCCTGGGGGTGCCCTGGCTGTCCCCTAGGTGTCCCTGGGGGTCCCCTTGGTGTCCCTGGGGGTGCCCAGGGTGTCCCTTAGGTGTCCCTGGGGCTGCACTTGCTGTCCCCTAGCTGTCCCTGGGGGTACCCTGGCTGTCCCTGGGGTGCTCTGGATGTCCCCTAGGTGTCCCTGGGGTGCCCTGGTGTCCCTCGGGGTGCCCTGGCTGTCCCCTAGGTTTCCCTGGGGGTGCCCTGCCTGTCCCCTAGGTGTTCCTGGGGGTGCCCTGGCTGTCCCCAGGGTGCCCTGGCTGTGCCCTCGGTGTCTCTGGGGGTGCCCTGGCTGTCCCTAGGGTGCCCTGACTGTCCCCTCGGTGTCCCTGGGGGTGCCCTGCGTGTCCCCTAGGTGTCTCTGGGGGTGCCCTGGCTGTCCCTAGGGTGCCCAGGCTGTGCCCTCAGTGTCTCTGGGGGTGCCCTGCCTGTCCCCTAGGTGTCCTTGGGGGTGCCCTGGCTGTGCCCTCTGTGTCCCTGGCGTTGCCCTGGCTTTCCTTAGGGTGCCCTGGCTGTCCCCTAGGTGTCCCTGGGGGTGCCCTGGGTGTGCCTGGGGTGCCCTGCCTGTCCCCTAGGTGTCCCTGGGGGTGCCCTGGGTGTCCCTGGGGATGCCCTGTCTGTCCCCTAGGTGTCCCTGGAAGTGCCCTGGGTGTCCCTGGGGGGGCCCTGGCTGTCCCCTAGGGTGCCCTGGGGGTGCCCTAGGTGTCCCTGGGGTGCCCTGGCTGCCCCCTCGGTGTCCCTGGGGGTGCCCAGGGTGTCCCTGGGGGGGCCCTGGCTGTCCCCTTGGTGTCCGTGGGGGTGCCCTGGCTGTCCCCTAGGTGTCCCTGGGGTGCCCTGGCTGTCCTTGGGGTGCTCTGGCTGTCCCCTAGGTGTCCCTGGGGGTGCCCTGGCTGTCCCTAGGGTGCCCTGGCTGTGCCCTAGGTGTCCCTGGGGGTGCACAGGCTGTCCCTGGGGTTCCCTGGCTGTCCCGTACGTGTCCCTGGGGTTCCCTGGAGGTCCCCTAGGTGTCCCTGGGGGTGCCCTGGCTGTCCCCTAGGTGTCCCTGGGGTGCCCTGGCTGTCCCTGGAGTGCCCTGGCTGTCCCGTCGGTGTCCCTGGGGGTGCCCTGATTGTCCCTGAGGTGCCCAGGGGGTGCCCTGGCTGTCCCCTAGGTGTCCCTGGGGGTGCCCTGGCTGTCCTTGGGGTGCTCTGGCTGTCCCCTTGGTGTCCCTGGGGGTGCCCTGGGTGTCCCTGGGGTGCCCTGGCTGTCCCTAAGGTGTCCCTGTGGGTGCCCAGAGTGTCCCTGGGAGTTCCCTGGCTGTCCCCTAGGGGTCTCTCGGGGTGCCCTGGCTTTCCCGTCAGTGTCCCTGGGGGTGGCCGGCCTGTCCCCTAGGTGTCCCTGGGGGTGCCCTGGGTGTCCCTGGGGTGCCCTGGCTGTCCCCTTGGTGTCCCTGGGGGTGCTCTGCCTGTCCCCTAGGTGTCCCTGGGGGTGCCCTGGCTTTCCTCCAGGTGTCCCTGGGGGTGCCCTGGGTGTCCCTGGGAGGGCCCTGGCTGTCCCCTTGGTGTCCCTGGGGGTTCCCTGGCTGTGTCCTCGGTGTCCCTGAGGGTGCCCTGGCTGTCCCTAGGGTGCCCTGGCTGTGCCCTAGGTGTCCCTGGGGGTGCCCTGGCTGTCTCTGGTGTGCCCTGAATGTCCCCTAGGTGTCCCTGGTGGTGCCCTGGCTGTCCCTGGGGTGCCCTGGCTGTCCCCTAGGTGTCCCTGGGGGTCCCCTTGGTGTCCCTGGGGGTGCCCAGGGCGTCCCTTAGGTGTCCCTGGGGGTGCCCTTGCTGTCCCCTTGCTGTCCCTGGGGGTACCCTGGCTGTCCCTGGGGTGCTCTGGATGTCCCCTTGGTGTCCCGGGGGGTGCCCTGGCTGTCCCCTTGGTGTCCCTAGGGTGCCCTGTCTGTGCCCTTGGTGTCCCTGGGGGTGCCCTATCTGTCCCTAGGGTGCCCTGGCTGTCCCCTAGGTGTCCCTGGGGTGCCCTGGTGTCCTTCGGGGTACCCTGGCTGTCCCCTAGGTTTCCCTGGGGGTGCGCTGCCTGTCCCCTACGTGTCCCTGGGGGTGCCCTGGCTGTCCCCAGGGTGCCCTGGCTGTGCCCTCGGTGTCTCTGGGGGTGCCCTGGCTGTCCCTAGGGTGCCCTGGCTGTCCCCTCGGTGTCCCTGGGGGTGGCCTGCCTGTCCCCTAGGTGTCCTTGGGGGTGCCCTGGCTGTGCCCTCTGTGTCCCTGGGTGTGCCCTGGCTGTCCTTAGGGTGCCCTGGCTGTCCCCTAGGTGTCCCAGGGTGTGCCCTGGGTGTGCCTGGGGTGACCTGGCTGTCCCCTAGGTGTCCCTGGGGGTGCCCTGGCTGTCCCTGGGGATGCCCTGGCTGTCCCCTAGGTGTCCCTGGGGGTGCACTGGGTGTCCCTGGGGGGGCCCTGGCTGTCCCCTAGGGGTCTCTGGGGGTGCCCTGGCTGTCCCCTAGGTGTCCCTGGGGGTGCCCTTGGTGTCCCTCGAGATGCCCTGGCTGTCCCCTAGGTGTCCCTGGGGGTGCCCTGGGTGTCCCTGGGGCGCCCTGGCCGTCGCTGGTGTGCCCTGAATGTCCCCTTGGTGTCCCTGGGAGTGCCCTGGCTGTCCCCTAGCAGTCCCTGGGTGTGCCCTGGCTGTCCCCTAGGTGTCCCTGGGGGTGCCCTGCCTGTCCCCTAGGTGTCCCTGGGGGTGCCCGGGCTGTCTTTAGTGTGCCCTGGCTGTCCCCTAGGTGTCCCTGGGGGTGCCCTGCGTGTCCTTGGGGTGCCCTGGCTGTCCCCTAGGTGTTTCTGGGGGTGCCCTAGGTGTCCCTGGGGGTGCCCTGGGTGTCCATGGGGGTGCCCTGGCTGTCCCCAAGGTGTCCCTGTGGGTGTCCTGAGTGTCCCTGGGAGTGCCCTGCCTGTCCCCTAGGTGTCCCTGGGGGTGCCCTGGGTGTCCCTGGGGGGGCCCTGACTGTCCCCTAGGTGTCCCTGGGGGTGCCCTGCCTGTCTCCTAGGTGTCCCTGGGGGTGCCCTGGCTGTCCTCTAGGTGTCCCTGGGGGTGCCCTGGCTGTCCCTCGGGGTGCCCTGGCTGTCCCCTAAGTGTCCCTGGGGGTGCCCTGGGTGTCCCTGGGGGTGCCCTCGCTGTCCCTGGAGTGCCCTGGCTGTCCCCTAGGTGGCCCTGCGGGTGCCCTGGGTGTCCCTGGGGTGCCCTGGCTGTTTCCTAGGTGTCCCTGGGGGTGCCCTGGCTGTCTTTAGGGTGCCCTGGCGGTCCCCTAGGTGTCCCTGGGGGTGCCCTTGCTGTCCTTGGGGTGCTCTGGCTGTCCCCTTGGTGTCCCTGGGGGTGCCCTGGCTGTCCCCTAGCTGTCCCTGGGGGTGCCCTAGCTGTCCCCTAGGTGTCCCTGGGGGTGCCCTGGCTGTCCCTAGGGTGCCCTTGCTGTGCCCTTGGTGTCCCTGGGGGTGCCCTGGCTGTCCCTAGGGTGCCCTGTCTGTCCCCTAGGTGTCCCTGGGGGTGCCCTGGTTGTCCCTAGGGTGCCCTGGCTGTCCCCTAGGTGTCCCTGGGTGTGCCCTGGAAGTGCCTGGGTTGCCCTGGCTGTCCCCTAGGTGTCCCTGGGGGTGCCCTGGGTGTCCCTCGGGATGCCCTGGCTGTCCCCTAGGTGTCCCTGTGGGTGCCCTGGGTGTCCCTGGGGCGCCCTGGCTGTCCCCTTGGTGTACCTGGGGGTGCCCTGACTGTCCCCTAGCTGTCCCTGGGGGTGCCCTGGCTGTCCCTGGGGTGCCATGTCTGTCCTCTACGTGTCCCTGGGGGTGCCCTGGCTGTGCCCTCGGTGTCCCTGGGGGTGCCCTGGCTGTCCCCTAGGTGTCCCTGGGGGTGCCCTGGCTGTCCCTGGGGGAGCCCTGGCTGTCCCCTAGGTGTCCCTGGGGGTGTCCTGCCTTCCCCTAGGTGTCCCTGGGGGTGCCCTGGGTGTCCCTGTGGGGGCCCTGGATGTCCCCTAGGTGTCCCTGGGGGTGCCCTCGCTGTCCCTGGGGTGCCCTGGCTGTCCCTAGGGTGCCCTGCCTGTCCCCTAGGTGTCCCTGGGGGTGCCCTGGCTGTCCCCTAGGTGTCTCTGGGGGTGCCCTGCGTGTCCCTGGGGTGCCCTGCCTGTCCCCTAGGTGTCCCTGGGGGTGCCCTGGCTGTCCCTATGGTGCCCTGGCTGTCCCCAAGGTGTCCCTGTGGGTGCCCAGAGTGTCCCTGGGGTGCCCTGCCTTTCCTCTAGGTGTCCCTGGGGGTGCCCTGGGTGTCCCTGGGGGTGCCCTGGCTGTCTCCAAGGTGTCCCTGTGGGTGCCCAGAGTGTCCCTGGGAGTGCCCTGCCTGTCTTTTAGGTGTCCCTGGGGGTGCCCTGGGTGTCCCTGGGAGTGCCCTGCCTGTCCCCTAGGTGTCCCTGGGGGTGCCCTAGGTGTCCCTGGGGCGCCCTGGCTGTCCCCAAGGTGTCCCTGTGGGTGCCCAGAGTGTCCCTGGGGGTGGCCGGCCTGTCCCCTAGGTGTCCCTGGGGGTGCCCTGGGTGTCCCTGGGGTGCCCTGGCTGTCCCCTTGGTGTCCCTGGGGGTGCTCTGCCTGTCCCCTAGGTGTCCCTGGGGGTGCCCTGGCTGTCCTCTAGGTGTCCCTGGGGGTGCCCTGGGTGTCCCTGGGAGGGCCCTGGCTGTCCCCTTGGTGTCCCTGCGGGTGCCCTGGCTGTGCCCTCGGTGTCCCTGAGGGTGCCCTGGCTGTCCCTAGGGTGCCCTGGCTGTGCCCTAGGTGTCCCTGGGGGTGCCCTGGCTGTCTCTGGTGTGCCCTGAATGTCCCCTAGGTGTCCCTGGTGGTGCCCTGGCTGTCCCCTAGGTGTCCCTGGGGGTGCCCTCGCTGTTCCTCGGGTGCCCTGGCTGTCCCCTAGGCGGCCCTGTGGGTGCCCTGGGTGTCCCTGGGGTGCCCTGGCTGTCCCCTAGGTGTCCCTGGGGGTGCCCTGGGTGTCCCTGGAGTGCCCTGGCTGTCCCCTAAATGTCCCTGGGGGTGCCCTGGCTGTCCCCTAGGTGTCCCTGGGGGTGCCCTGCCTGTCCCCTGGGTGTCCCTGGGGGTGCCCTGGCTGTCTTTAGGGTGCCCTGGCTGTCCCCTAGGTGTTTCTGGGGGTGCCCTAGGTGTCCCTGGGGGTGCCCTGGCTGGCCCTAGGGTGCCCTCGCTGTCCCCTAGGTGTCCCTGGGGGTGCCCTGCCTGTCCCCTAGGTGTCCCTGGGTGTGCCCTGGCTTTCCCCTCGGTGTCCCTGGGGGTGCCCTGGCTGTCTTTAGGGCGCCCTGGCTGTCCCCTAGGTGTCCCTGGGTGTGCCCTAGGTGTCCCTGGAGGTGCCCTGGCAGTCCCTAGGGTGCCCTGGCTGTCTTCTAGATGTCCCTGGGGGTGCCCTGGGTGTCCCTGGGGTGCCCTGGCTGTCCCCAAGGTGTCCCAGGGGGTTCTCTGCCTGTCCCCTAGGTGTCCCTGGGGGCACCCTGGCTGTCCTCTAGGTGTCCCTGGCGGTGCCCTGGGTGTCCCTGGGGGGGCCCTGGCTGTCCCCTTGGTGTCCCTGGGGGTGCCCTGGCTGCGCCCTCGGTGTCCCTGAGGGTGCCCTGGCTGTCCCTAGGGTGCCCTGGCTGTGCCCTAGGTGTCCCTGGCGATGCCCTGGCTGTCCCTCGGGTGCCCTGGCTGTCCCCTAGGTGTCCCTGGGGGTGCCCTGGCTGTGCCCTCGGTGCCCCTGGGGGTGCCCTGGCTGTCCTTGGGGTGCTCTGGCTGTCCCCTTGGTGTCCCTGGGGGTGCCCTGGTGTCCCTCGGGGTGCCCTCGCTGTCCCCTAGGTGTCCCTTGGGGTGCCCTGGCTGTCCCTAGGGTGCCCTGGCGGTGCCCACGGTGTATCTGGGGGTGCCCTGGCTGTCCCCTAGGTGTCCCTGGGGGTGCCCTGGCTGTCCTTGGGGTGCCCTGGCTATCCCCTATGTTTTTTGGGGGGGCCCTGGCTGTCCCCTAGGTGTCCCTGGGGGTGCGCTGCCTGTCCCCTAGGTGTCTCTGGGGGTGCCCTGGCTGTCCCCTAGGTGTCCCTGGGGGTGCCCTGGGTGTCCCTGGAGTGCCCTGGCTGTCCCCTAAATGTCCCTGGGGGCGCCCTGGCTGTCCCCTAGGTGTCCCTGGGGGGGCCCTGGCTTTCCCCTAGGTGTCCCTGGGGGTGCCCTCGCTGTCCCTGGGGTGCCCTGGCTGTCCCGTTGGTGGCCCTGGGGGTGCCCTGGGTGTCCCTGGGGGTGCCCTGGAGGTCCGCTAGGTGTCCCTGGGGGTGCCCTGGGTGTCCCTGGGGTGCCCTGGCTGTCCCCAAGGTGTCCCTGGGGGTGCCCTACCTGTCCTCTCGGTGTCCCTGGGGGTGCCCTGGCTGTCACTAGGGTGCCCTGGCTGTCCCCTAGGTGTCCCTGGGGGGGCCCTGGCTGTCCCTTAGGTGTCCCTGGGGGTGCCCTGTCTGTCCCTGGGGGTGCCCTGGCTGTCCCCTAGGTGTCCTTTGTGGGGGCCCTGGCTGTCCCCTAGGTGTCCCTGGGGGTGCCCAGGCTGTCCCTAGGGTGCCCTGGGGGTGCCCTAGGTGTCCTTGGGGGTGCCCTGGCTGTCCCCTCGGTGTCCCTGGGGTTGCCTTCCCTGTCCCCTAGGTGTCCCTGGGGTGTCCTGGCTGTCCCCTCGGTGTCCCTGGGGGTGCCCAGGGTGTCCCTGGGGGGGCCCTGGCTGTCCCCTTGGTGTCCCTGGGGGTGCCCTGGCTGTCCCCTAGGTGTCCCTGGGGGTGCCCTGGCTGTCCCTAGGGTGCCCTGGCTGTGCCCTAGGTGTCCCTGGGGGTGCACAGGGTGTCACTGGGGTTCCCTGGCTGTCCCGTACGTGTCCCTGGGGTTCCCTGGAGGTCCCCTCGGTGTCCCTGGGGGTGCCCTGGCTGTCCCCTAGGTGTCCCTGGGGGTGCCCTGGCTGTCCCTAGGGCGCCCTTGGGGTGCCCTAGGTGTCCCTGGGGGTGCCCTGGCTGTCCCGTCGGTGTCCCTGGGGGTGCCCTGATTGTCCCTGAGGTGCCCAGGGGGTGCCCTGGCTGTCCCCTAGGTGTCCCTGGGGTGCCCTGGCTGGCCCCTAGGTGTCCCTGGGGGTGCCCTGGCTGTCCTTGGGGTGCTCTGGCTGTCCTCTACGTGTCCCTGGGGATGCCCTGGGTGTCCCTGGTGTGCCCTGGCTGTCCCCTCGGTGTCCCTGGGGGTGCCCTGCCTGTCCCCTAGGTGTCCCTGGGGGGGTCCTGGCTGTCCCCTAGGTGTCCCTGGGGGTGCCCTGCCTGTCCCCTAGGTGTCCCTCGGGGTGCCCTGCCTGTCCCCTAGGTGTCCCTGGGGGTGCCCTGGCTTTCCCCTCGGTGTACCTGGGGGTGCCCTGGCTGTCTTTAGGGTGCCCTGGCTGTCCCCTAGGTGTCCCTGGGGGTGCCCTAGGTGTCCCTGGGGGTGCCCTGGGTGTCCCTGGGGTGCCCTGGCTGTCCCCAAGGTGTCCCTGTGGGTGCCCAGAGTGTCTTTGGGGGTGCCCTGGCTGTCCCCTAGGTGTCCTTGGGGGTTCCCTGGCTGTCCCCTAGGTGTCCCTGGGGGTGCCCTGGGTGTCCCTGGGGTTCCCTGGCTGTCTCGTCAGTGTCCCTGGGCTGCCCTGGCTGTCCCCAAGGTGTCCCTGTGGGTGCCCAGAGTGTCTTTGGGGGTGCCCTGGCTGTCCCCTAGGTGTCCTTGGGGGTTCCCTGGCTGTCCCCTAGGGTGCCCTGGGGGTGCCCTAGGTGTCCCTGGGGTGCCCTGGCTGCCCCCTCGGTGTCCCTGTGGGTGCCCAGGGTGTCCCTGGGGGGGCCCTGGCTGTCCCCTTGGTGTCCGTGGGGGTGCCCTGGCTGTCCCCTAGGTGTCCCTGGGGTGCCCTGGCTGTCCTTGGGGTGCTCTGGCTGTCCCCTAGGTGTCCCTGGGGGTGCCCTGGCTGTCCCTAGGGTGCCCTGGCTGTGCCCTAGGTGTCCCTGGGGGTGCACAGGGTGTCCCTGGGGTTCCCTGGCTGTCCCGTACGTGTCCCTGGGGTTCCCTGGAGGTCCCCTAGGTGTCCCTGGGGGTGCCCTGGCTGTCCCCTAGGTGTCCCTGGGGCTGCCCTGGCTGTCCCTGGAGTGCCCTGGCTGTCCCGTCGGTGTCCCTGGGGGTGCCCTGATTGTCCCTGAGGTGCCCAGGGGGTGCCCTGGCTGTCCCCTAGGTGTCCCTGGGGGTGCCCTGGCTGTCCTTGGGGTGCTCTGGCTGTCCCCTTGGTGTCCCTGGGGGTGCCCTGGGTGTCCCTGGGGTGCCCTGGCTGTCCCTAAGGTGTCCCTGTGGGTGCCCAGAGTGTCCCTGGGAGTGCCCTGGCTGTCCCCTAGGGGTCTCTCGGGGTGCCCTGGCTGTCCCGTCAGTGTCCCTGGGGGTGGCCGGCCTGTCCCCTAGGTGTCCCTGGGGGTGCCCTGGGTGTCCCTGGGGTGCCCTGGCTGTCCCCTTGGTGTCCCTGGGGGTGCTCTGCCTGTCCCCTAGGTGTCCCTAGGGGTGCCCTGGCTTTCCTCCAGGTGTCCCTGGGGGTGCCCTGGGTGTCCCTGGGAGGGCCCTGGCTGTCCCCTTGGTGTCCATGGGGGTTCCCTGGCTGTGTCCTCAGTGTCCCTGAGGGTGCCCTGGCTGTCCCTAGGGTGCCCTGGCTGTGCCCTAGGTGTCCCTGGGGGTGCCCTGGCTGTCTCTGGTGTGCCCTGAATGTCCCCTAGGTGTCCCTGGTGGTGCCCTGGCTGTCCCTGGGGTGCCCTGGCTGTCCCCTAGGTGTCCCTGGGGGTCCCCTTGGTGTCCCTGGGGGTGCCCAGGGCGTCCCTTAGGTGTCCCTGGGGGTGCCCTTGCTGTCCCCTTGCTGTCCCTGGGGGTACCCTGGCTGTCCCTGGGGTGCTCTGGATGTCCCCTTGGTGTCCCGGGGGGTGCCCTGGCTGTCCCCTTGGTGTCCCTAGGGTGCCCTGTCTGTGCCCTTGGTGTCCCTGGGGGTGCCCTATCTGTCCCTGGGGTGCCCTGGTGTCCTTCGGGGTACCCTGGCTGTTCCCTAGGTTTCCCTGGGGGTGCGCTGCCTGTCCCCTACGTGTCCCTGGGGGTGCCCTGGCTGTCCCCAGGGTGCCCTGGCTGTGCCCTCGGTGTCTCTGGGGGTGCCCTGGCTGTCCCTAGGGTGCCCTGGCTGTCCCCTCGGTGTCCCTGGGGGTGGCCTGCCTGTCCCCTAGGTGTCCTTGGGGGTGCCCTGGCTGTGCCCTCTGTGTCCCTGGGTGTGCCCTGGCTGTCCTTAGGGTGCCCTGGCTGTCCCCTAGGTGTCCCAGGGTGTGCCCTGGGTGTGCCTGGGGTGACCTGGCTGTCCCCTAGGTGTCCCTGGGGGTGCCCTGGCTGTCCCTGGGGATGCCCTGGCTGTCCCCTAGGTGTCCCTGGGGGTGCCCTGGGTGTCCCTGGGGGGGCCCTGGCTGTCCCCTAGGGGTCTCTGGGGGTGCCCTGGCTGTCCCCTAGGTGTCCCTGGGGGTGCCCTGGGTGTCCCTCGAGATGCCCTGGCTGTCCCCTAGGTGTCCCTGGGGGTGCCCTGGGTGTCCCTGGGGCGCCCTGGCTGTCGCTGGTGTGCCCTGAATGTCCCCTTGGTGTCCCTGGGAGTGCCCTGGCTGTCCCCTAGCAGTCCCTGGGGGTGCCCTGGCTGTCCCCTAGGTGTCCCTGGGGGTGCCCTGCCTGTCCCCTAGGTGTCCCTGGGGGTGCCCGGGCTGTCTTTAGTGTGCCCTGGCTGTCCCCTAGGTGTCCCTGGGGGTGCCCTGCGTGTCCATGGGGTGCCCTGGCTGTCCCCTAGGTGTTTCTGGGGGTGCCCTAGGTGTCCCTGGGGGTGCCCTGGGTGTCCATGGGGGTGCCCTGGCTGTCCCCAAGGTGTCCCTGTGGGTGTCCTGAGTGTCCCTGGGAGTGCCCTGCCTGTCCCCTAGGTGTCCCTGGGGGTGCCCTGGGTGTCCCTGGGGGTGCCCTGCCTGTCTCCTAGGTGTCCCTGGGGGTGCCCTGGCTGTCCTCTAGGTGTCCCTGGGGGTGCCCTGGCTGTCCCTCGGGGTGCCCTGGCTGTCCCCTAAGTGTCCCTGGGGGTGCCCTGGGTGTCCCTGGGGGTGCCCTCGCTGTCCCTGGAGTGCCCTGGCTGTCCCCTAGGTGGCCCTGCGGGTGCCCTGGGTGTCCCTGGGGTGCCCTGGCTGTCCCCTAGGTGTCCCTGGGGGTGCCCTGGCTGTCTTTAGGGTGCCCTGGCGGTCCCCTAGGTGTCCCTGGGGGTGCCCTTGCTGTCCTTGGGGTGCTCTGGCTGTCCCCTTGGTGTCCCTGGGGGTGCCCTGGCTGTCCCCTAGCTGTCCCTGGGGGTGCCCTAGCTGTCCCCTAGGTGTCCCTGGGGGTGCCCTGGTTGTCCCTAGGGTGCCCTTGCTGTGCCCTTGGTGTCCCTGGGGGTGCCCTGGCTGTCCCTAGGGTGCCCTGTCTGTCCCCTAGGTGTCCCTGGGGGTGCCCTGGTTGTCCCTAGGGTGCCCTGGCTGTCCCCTAGGTGTCCCTGGGTGTGCCCTGGAAGTGCCTGGGTTGCCCTGGCTGTCCCCTAGGTGTCCCTGGGGGTGCCCTGGGTGTCCCTCGGGATGCCCTGGCTGTCCCCTAGGTGTCCCTGTGGGTGCCCTGGGTGTCCCTGGGGCGCCCTGGCTGTCCCCTTGGTGTACCTGGGGGTGCCCTGACTGTCCCCTAGCTGTCCCTGGGGGTGCCCTGGCTGTCCCTGGGGTGCCATGTCTGTCCTCTACGTGTCCCTGGGGGTGCCCTGGCTGTGCCCTCGGTGTCCCTGGGGGTGCCCTGGCTGTCCCCTAGGTGTCCCTGGGGGTGCCCTGGCTGTCCCTGGGGGAGCCCTGGCTGTCCCCTAGGTGTCCCTGGGGGTGTCCTGCCTTCCCCTAGGTGTCCCTGGGGGTGCCCTGGGTGTCCCTGTGGGGGCCCTGGATGTCCCCTAGGTGTCCCTGGGGGTGCCCTCGCTGTCCCTGGGGTGCCCTGGCTGTCCCTAGGGTGCCCTGCCTGTCCCCTAGGTGTCCCTGGGGGTGCCCTGGCTGTCTTTAGGGTGCCCTGGCTGTCCCCTAGGTGTCTCTGGGGGTGCCCTGCGTGTCCCTGGGGTGCCCTGCCTGTCCCCTAGGTGTCCCTGGGGGTGCCCTGGCTGTCCCTAGGGTGCCCTGGCTGTCCCCAAGGTGTCCCTGTGGGTGCCCAGAGTGTCCCTGGGGTGCCCTGCCTTTCCTCTAGGTGTCCCTGGGGGTGCCCTGGGTGTCCCTGGGAGTGCCCTGCCTGTCCCCTAGGTGTCCCTGGGGGTGCCCTGGGTGTCCCTGGGAGTGCCCTGCCGGTCCCCTAGGTGTCCCTGGGGGTGCCCTAGGTGTCCCTGGGGCGCCCTGGCTGTCCCCAAGGTGTCCCTGTGGGTGCCCAGAGTGTCCCTGGGGGTGGCCGGCCTGTCCCCTAGGTGTCCCTGGGGGTGCCCTGGGTGTCCCTGGGGTGCCCTGGCTGTCCCCTTGGTGTCCCTGGGGGTGCTCTGCCTGTCCCTTAGGTGTCCCTGGGGGTGCCCTGGCTGTCCTCTAGGTGTCCCTGGGGGTGCCCTGGGTGTCCCTGGGAGGGCCCTGGCTGTCCCCTTGGTGTCCCTGGGGGTGCCCTGGCTGTGCCCTCGGTGTCCCTGCGGGTGCCCTGGCTGTCCCTAGGGTGCCCTGGCTGTGCCCTAGGTGTCCCTGGGGGTGCCCTGGCTGTCTCTGGTGTGCCCTGAATGTCCCCTAGGTGTCCCTGGTGGTGCCCTGGCTGTCCCCTAGGTGTCCCTGGGGGTGCCCTCGCTGTTCCTCGGGTGCCCTGGCTGTCCCCTAGGCGGCCCTGTGGGTGCCCTGGGTGTCCCTGGGGTGCCCTGGCTGTCCCCTAGGTGTCCCTGGGGGTGCCCTGGGTGTCCCTGGAGTGCCCTGGCTGTCCCCTAAATGTCCCTGGGGGTGCCCTGGCTGTCCCCTAGGTGTCCCTGGGGGTGCCCTGCCTGTCCACTGGGTGTCCCTGGGGGTGCCCTGGCTGTCTTTAGGGTGCCCTGGCTGTCCCCTAGGTGTTTCTGGGGGTGCCCTAGGTGTCCCTGGGGGTGCCCTGGCTGGCCCTAGGGTGCCCTCGCTGTCCCCTAGGTGTCCCTGGGGGTGCCCTGCCTGTCCCCTAGGTGTCCCTGTGTGTGCCCTGGCTTTCCCCTCGGTGTCCCTGGGGGTTCCCTGGCTGTCTTTAGGGTGCCCTGGCTGTCCCCTAGGTGTCCCTGGGGGTGCCCTAGGTGTCCCTGGGGTGCCCTGGCTGTCCCCAAGGTGTCCCAGGGGGTTCTCTGCCTGTCCCCTAGGTGTCCCTGGGGGCACCCTGGCTGTCCTCTAGGTGTCCCTGGCGGTGCCCTGGGTGTCCCTGGGGGGGCCCTGGCTGTCCCCTTGGTGTCCCTGGGGGTGCCCTGGCTGCGCCCTCGGTGTCCCTGAGGGTGCCCTGGCTGTCCCTAGGGTGCCCTGGCTGTGCCCTAGGTGTCCCTGGCGATGCCCTGGCTGTCCCTCGGGTGCCCTGGCTGTCCCCTAGGTGTCCCTGGGGGTGCCCTGGCTGTGCCCTCGGTGCCCCTGGGGGTGCCCTGGCTGTCCTTGGGGTGCTCTGGCTGTCCCCTTGGTGTCCCTGGGGGTGCCCTGGTGTCCCTCGGGGTGCCCTCGCTGTCCCCTAGGTGTCCCTTGGGGTGCCCTGGCTGTCCCTAGGGTGCCCTGGCGGTGCCCACGGTGTATCTGCGGGTGCCCTGGCTGTCCCCTAGGTGTCCCTGGGGGTGCCCTGGCTGTCCTTGGGGTGCCCTGGCTATCCCCTATGTTTTTTGGGGGGGCCCTGGCTGTCCCCTAGGTGTCCCTGGGGTGCGCCTGCCTGTCCCCTAGGTGTCTCTGGGGGTGCCCTGGCTGTCCCCAAGGTGTCCCTGGGGGTGCCCTGGGTGTCCCTGGAGTGCCCTGGCTGTCCCCTAAATGTCCCTGGGGGGCGCCCTGGCTGTCCCCTAGGTGTCCCTGGGGGGGCCCTGGCTTTCCCCTAGGTGTCCCTGGGGGTGCCCTCGCTGTCCCTGGGGTGCCCTGGCTGTCCCGTTGGTGGCCCTGGGGGTGCCCTGGGTGTCCCTGGGGGTGCCCTGGAGGTCCGCTAGGTGTCCCTGGGGGTGCCCTGGGTGTCCCTGGGGTGCCCTGGCTGTCCCCTAGGTGTCCCTGGGGGTGCCCTACCTGTCCTCTCGGTGTCCCTGGGGGTGCCCTGGCTGTCACTAGGGTGCCCTGGCTGTCCCCTAGGTGTCCCTGGGGGGGCCCTGGCTGTCCCTTAGGTGTCCCTGGGGGTGCCCTGTCTGTCCCTGGGGGTGCCCTGGCTGTCCCCTAGGTGTCCTTTGTGGGGGCCCTGGCTGTCCCCTAGGTGTCCCTGGGGGTGCCCAGGCTGTCCCTAGGGTGCCCTGGGGGTGCCCTAGGTGTCCTTGGGGGTGCCCTGGCTGTCCCCTCGGTGTCCCTGGGGTTGCCTTCCCTGTCCCCTAGGTGTCCCTGGGGTGTCCTGGCTGTCCCCTCGGTGTCCCTGGGGGTGCCCAGGGTGTCCCTGGGGGAGCCCTGGCTGTCCCCTTGGTGTCCCTGGGGGTGCCCTGGCTGTCCCCTAGGTGTCCCTGGGGGTGCCCTGGCTGTCCCTAGGGTGCCCTGGCTGTGCCCTAGGTGTCCCTGGGGGTGCACAGGGTGTCACTGGGGTTCCCTGGCTGTCCCGTACGTGTCCCTGGGGTTCCCTGGAGGTCCCCTAGGTGTCCCTGGGGGTGCCCTGGCTGTCCCCTAGGTGTCCCTGGGGGTGCCCTGGCTGTCCCTAGGGCGCCCTTGGGGTGCCCTAGGTGTCCCTGGGGGTGCCCTGGCTGTCCCATCGGTGTCCCTGGGGTGCCCTGATTGTCCCTGAGGTGCCCAGGGGGTGCCCTGGCTGTCCCCTAGGTGTCCCTGGGGTGCCCTGGCTGGCCCCTAGGTGTCCCTGGGGGTGCCCTGGCTGTCCTTGGGGTGCTCTGGCTGTCCTCTACGTGTCCCTGGGGATGCCCTGGGTGTCCCTGGTGTGCCCTGGCTGTCCCCTCGGTGTCCCTGGGGGTGCCCTGCCTGTCCCCTAGGTGTCCCTGGGGGGGTCCTGGCTGTCCCCTAGGTGTCCCTGGGGGTGCCCTGCCTGTCCCCTAGGTGTCCCTCGGGGTGCCCTGCCTGTCCCCTAGGTGTCCCTGGGGGTGCCCTGGCTTTCCCCTCGGTGTACCTGGGGGTGCCCTGGCTGTCTTTAGGGTGCCCTGGCTGTCCCCTAGGTGTCCCTGGGGGTGCCCTAGGTGTCCCTGGGGGTGCCCTGGCAGTCCCTAGGGTGCCCTGGCTGTCCCCTAGGTGTCCCTGGGGGTGCCCTGGGCGTCCCTGGGGTGCCCTGGCTGTCCCCAAGGTGTCCCTGTGGGTGCCCAGAGTGTCTTTGGGGGTGCCCTGGCTGTCCCCTAGGTGTCCTTGGGGGTTCCCTGGCTGTCCCCTAGGTGTCCCTGGGGGTGCCCTGGGTGTCCCTGGGGTGCCCTGGCTGTCTCGTCAGTGTCCCTGGGCTGCCCTGGCTGTCCCCTAGGTGTCCCTTGGGTGCCCTGGCTGTCTTCTAGGTTTCCCTGGGGGTGCCGTGCCTGTCCCCTAGGTGTCCCTGGGGGTGCCCTGGGTGTCCCCAGGGTGCCCTGGCTGTGCCCTCGGTGTCTCTGGGGGTGCCCTGGCTGTCCCTAGGGTGCCCTGCCTGTCCCCTCGGTGTCCCTGGGGGTGCCCTGCGTGTCCCCTAGGTGTCTCTGGGGGTGCCCTGGCTGTCCCTAGGGAGCCCAGGCTGTGCCCTCAGTGTCTCTGGGGGTGCCCTGCCTGTCCCCTAGGTGTCCTTGGGGGTGCCCTGGCTGTCCCTAGGGTGCCCTGGCTGTCCCCTCGGTGTCCCTGGGGGTGGCCTGCCTGTCCCCTAGGTGTCCTTGGGGGTGCCCTGGCTGTCCTTAGGGTGCCCTGGCTGTCCCCTAGGTGTCCCTGGGGGTGCCCTGGGTGTGCCTGGGGTGCCCTGGCTGTCCCCTAGGTGTCCCTGGGGGTGCCCTGGGTGTCCCTGGGGATGCCCTGTCTGTCCCCTAGGTGTCCCTGGGGGTGCCCTGGGTGTTCCTGGGGGGGCCCTGGCTGTCCCCTAGGGGTCTCTGGGGGTGCCCTGCCTGTCCCCTAGGTGTCCCTGGGGGTGCCCTGGCTGTGCCCTCGGTGTCCCGGTGGGTGCCCTGGCTGTCCCTAGGGTGCCCTGTCTACGCCCTAGGTGTCCCTGGGGGTGCCCTGGTGTCCCTCGGGGTGCCCAGGCTGTCCCCTAGGTGTCCCTGGGGGTTCCCTCGCTGTCCCTGGGGTGCCCTGGCTGTCCCCTAGGTGTCCCTGGGGGTCCCCTTGGTGTCCCTGGGGGTGCCCAGGGTGTCCCTTAGGTGTCCGTGGGGGTGCCCTTGCTGTCCCCTAGCTGTCCCTGGGGGTACCCTAGCTGTCCCTGGGGTGCTCTGGACGTCCCCCAGGTGTCCCTGGGGTGCCCTGGTGTCCCTCGGGGTGCCCTGGCTGTCCCCTAGGTTTCCCTGGGGGTGCCCTGCCTGTCCCCTAGGTGTCCCTGGGGGTGCCCTGGCTGTCCCCAGGGTGCCCTGGCTGTGCCCTAGGTGTCCCCGGGGTTGCCCAGGGTGTCCCTGGGGGTGCCCTTGCTGTCCCCTAGGTTTCCCTGGGGGTGCCCTGCCTGTCCCCTAGGTGTCCCTGGGGGTGCTCTGGCTGTCCCCTTGGTGTCCCTGGGGTGCCCTGGCTGGCCCCTTGGTGTCCCTGGGGGTGCCCTGGCTGTCCCTGGGGTGCCATGGCTGTCCTCTACGTGTCCCTGGGGATGCCCTGGGTGTCCCTGGTGTGCCCTGGCTGTCCCCTCGGTGTCCCTAGGGGTGCCCTGCCTGTCCCCTAGGTGTCCCTGGCGGGGCCCTGGCTGTCCCCTAGGTGTCCCTGGGGGTGCCCTGCCTGTCCCCTAGGTGTCCCTGGGGGTGCCCTGCCTGTCCCCTAGGTGTCCCTGGGGGTGCCCTGGCTTTCCCCTCGGTGTCCCTGGGGGTGCCCTGGCTGTCTTTAGGGTGCCCTGGCTGTCTTTAGGGTGCCCTGGGTGTCCTGAAGGTGTCCCTGGGGGTGCCCTAGGTGTCCCTGGGGGTGCCCTGGCTGTCCCTAGGGTGCCCTGACTGTCCCCTAGGTGTCCTTCGGGGTGCCCTGGGTGTCCCTGGCGGGGCCCTGGCTGTCCCCTAGGTGTCCCTGGGGGTGGCCGGCCTGTCCCCTAGGTGTCCCTGGGGGTGCCCTGGGTGTCCCTGGGGTACCCTGGCTGTCCCCTTGGTGTCCCTGGGGGTGCTCTGCCTGTCCCCTAGGTGTCCCTGGGGGTGCCCTGGCTGTCCTCTAGGTGTCCCTGGGGGTGCCCTGGGTGTCCCTGGGAGGGCCCTGGCTGTCCCCTTGGTGTCCCTGGGGGTGCCCTGGCTGTGCCCTCGGTGTCCCTGAGGGTGCCCTGGCTGTGCCCTAGGTGTCCCTGGGGGTGCCCTGGCTGTCTCTGGTGTGCCCTGAATGTCCCCTAGGTGTCCCTGGTGGTGCCCTGGCTGTCCCCTAGGTGTCCCTGGGGGTGCCCTCGCTGTCCCTCGGGTGCCCTGGCTGTCCCCTAGGCGGCCCTGGGGGTGCCCTGGGTGTCTCTGGGGTGCCCTGGCTGTCCCCTAGGTGTCCCAGGGGGTGCCCTGGGTGTCCCTGGAGTGCCCTGGCTGTCCCCTAAATGTCCCTGGGGGTGCCCTGGCTGTCCCCTAGGTGTCCCTGGGGGTGCCTTGCCTGTCCCCTAGGTGTCCCTGGGGGTGCCCTGGCTTTCCCCTCGGTGTCCCTGGGGGTGCCCTGATTGTCCCTGGGGGTGCCCTGATTGTCCCTGGGGTGCCAAGGGGGTCCCCTGGCTGTCCCCAAGGTGTCCCTGGGGTTGCCTTCCCTGTCCCCTAGGTGTCCCTGGGGTGCCCTGGCTGTCCCCTCGGTGTCCCTGGGGGTGCCCAGGGTGTCCCTGGGGGGGCCCTGGCTGTCCCCTTGGTGTCCCTGGGGTGCCCTGGCTGTCCTTGGGGTGCTCTGGCTGTCCCCTAGCTGTCCCTGGGGTTGCCCTGGCTGTCCCCTAGGGGTCCCTGGGAGTGCCCTGGCTGTCCCTAGGGTGCCCTGGCTGTGCCCTAGGTGTCCCTGGGGGTGCACAGGGTGTCACTGGGGTTCCCTGGCTGTCCCGTACGTGTCCCTGGGGTTCCCTGGAGGTCCCCTAGGTGTCCCTGGGGGTGCCCTGGCTGTCCCCTAGGTGTCCCTGGGGGTGCCCTGGCTGTCCCTAGGGCGCCCTTGGGGTGCCCTAGGTGTCCCTGGGGGTGCCCTGGCTGTCCCGTCGGTGTCCCTGCGGGGTGCCCTGATTGTCCCTGAGGTGCCCAGGGGGTGCCCTGGCTGTCCCCTAGGTGTCCCTGGGGGTGCCCTGACTGTCCCCTTCGTGTCTTGGTGGTGCCCTGGCTCTCCCTAGGGTGCCCTGGCTGTCCCCTAGGTGTCCCTGGGGTTGCCCAGGGTGTCCCTGGGGGTGCCCTTGCTGTCCCGTAAGTGTCCCTGGGGGTGCCCTGAGTGTCCCTGGAGTGCCCTGCCTGTCCCCTTGGTGTCCCTGGGGTGCCCTGGCTGGCCCCTTGGTATCCCTGGGGGTGCCCTGGCTGTCCCTGGGGTGCCATGGCTGTCCTCTACGTGTCCCTGGGGATGCCCTGGGTGTCCCTGGTGTGCCCTGGCTGTCCCCTCGGTGTCCCTGGGGTTGCCCTGCCTGTCCCCTAGGTGTCCCTGGGGGGGCCCTGGCTGTCCCCTAGGTGTCCCTGGGGGTGCCCTGCCTTTCCCCTAGGTGTCCCTGGGGTGCCCTGGCTGTCTTTAGGGTGCCCTGGATGTCCTGAAGGTGTCCCTGGGGGTGCCCTAGGTGTCCCTGGGGCGCCCTGGCTGTCCCCAAGGTGTCCCTGTGGGTGCCCAGAGTGTCCCTGGGAGTGCCCTGGCTGTCCACTAGGGGTCTCTCGGGGTGCCCTGGCTGTCCCGTCAGTGTCCCTGGGGGATGCTGGCCTGTCCCCTAGGTGTCCCTGTGGGTGCCCTGGGTGTCCCTGGGGTGCCCTGGCTGTCCCCAAGGTGTCACTGTGGGTGCCCAGAGTGTCCCTGGGGTGCCCTGGCTGTCCCCTTGGTGTCCCTGGGGGTGCTCTGCCTGTCCCCCTAGGTGTCCCATGGGGTGCCCTGGCTGTCCTCTAGGTGTCCCTGGGGGTGCCCTGGGTGTCCCTGGGAGGCCCTGGCTGTCCCCTTGGTGTCCCTTGGGGGTGCCCTGGCTGTGCCCTCGGTGTCCCTGGGGGTGCCCTGGCTGTCTCAGGTGTGCCCTGAATGTCTCCTAGGTGTCCCTGGTGGTGCCCTGGCTGTCCCCTAGGTGTCCCTGGGGGTGACCTCGCTGTCCCTCGGGTGCCCTGGCTGTCCCGTAGGCGGCCCTGGGGGTGCCCTGGGTGTCCCTGGGGTGCCCTGGCTGTCCCTAGGTGTCCCTGGGGTGCCCTGGGTGTCCCTGGAGTGCCCTGGCTGTCCCCTAAATGTCCCTGGGGGTGCCCTGGCTGTCCCCTAGGTGTCCCTGGGGGTGCCCTGCCTGTCCCCTGGGTGTCCCTGGGGGTTCCCTGGCTGTCTTTAAGGTGCCCTGGCTGTCCCCTAGGTGTCCCTGGGGGTGCCCTGCCTGTCCCTGGAGTACCCTGGCTGTCCCCTAGGTGTTTCTGGGGGTGCCCTAGGTGTCCCTGGGGGTGCCCTGGCTTGGCCCTAGGGTGCCCTGGCTTGTCCCCTAGGTGTCCCTGGGGGTGCCCTGCCTGTCCCCTAGGTGTCCCTGGGGGTGCCCTGGCTTTCCCTTCGGTGTCCCTGGGGGGTGCCCTGGCTGTCTTTAGGGTACCCTGGCTGTCCCCTAGGTGTCCCTGGGGGTGCCCTGGGTGTCCCTGGGGTGCCCTGGCTGTCCCCAAGGTGTCCCAGGGGGTGCTCTGCCTGTCCCCTAGGTGTCCCTGGGCGCACCCTGGCTGTCCTTTAGGTGTCCCTGGGGGTGCCCTGGCGGTCCCCTAGGTGTCCCTGGGGGTGCCCTTGCTGTCCTTGGGGTGCTCTGGCCTGTCCCCTTGGTGTCCCCTGGGGGGTGCCCTGGCTGTCCCCTAGCTGTCCCTGGGGTGCCCTAGCTGTCCCCTAGGTGTTCCTGGGGGTGCCCTGGCTGTCCCTAGGGTGCCCTTGCTGTGCCCTTGGTGTCCCTGGGGGTGCCCTGGCTGTCCCTAGGGTGCCCTGGCTGTCCCCTAGGTGTCCCTGGGGGTGCCCTGGGTGTCCCTGGGGTGCCCTGGCTGTCCCCAAGGTGTCCCTGTGGGTGCCCAGAGTGTCTTTGGGGGTGCCCTGGCTGTCCCCCTAGGTGTCCATTGGGGGTTCCCTGGCTGTCCCCTAGGTGTCCCTGGGGGTTGCCCTGGGTGTCCCTGGGGTGCCCTGGCTGTCTCGTCAGTGTCCCTGGGCTGCCCTGGCTGTCTTCTAGGTTTCCCTGGGGGTGCCGTGCCTGTCCCCTAGGTGTCCCTGGGGGTGCCCTGGGTGTCCCCAGGGTGCCCTGGCGGTGCCCTCGGTGTCTCTGGGGGTGCCCTGGCTGTCCCTAGGGTGCCCTGCCTGTCCCCTCGGTGTCCCTGGGGGTGCCCTGCGTGTCCCCTAGGTGTCTCTGGGGGTGCCCTGGCTGTCCCTAGGGAGCCCAGGCTGTGCCCTCAGTGTCTCTGGGGGTGCCCTGCCTGTCCCCTAGGTGTCCTTGGGGGTGCCCTGGCTGTCCCTAGGGTGCCCTGGCTGTCCCCTCGGTGTCCCTGGGGGTGGCCTGCCTGTCCCCTAGGTGTCCTTGGGGGTGCCCTGGCTGTCCTTAGGGTGCCCTGGCTGTCCCCTAGGTGTCCTGGGGGTGCCCTGGGTGTGCCTGGGGTGCCCTGGCTGTCCCCTAGGTGTCCCTGGGGGTGCCCTGGGTGTCCCTGGGGATGCCCTGTCTGTCCCCTAGGTGTCCCTGGGAATGCCCTGGGTGTTCCTGGGGGGGCCCTGGCTGTCCCCTAGGGGGTCTCTGGGGGTGCCCTGCCTGTCCCCTAGGTGTCCCTGGGGGTGCCCTGGCTGTGCCCTCGGTGTCCCGGTGGGTGCCCTGGCTGTCCCTAGGGTGCCCTGTCTACGCCCTAGGTGTCCCTGGGGGTGCCCTGGTGTCCCTCGGGGTGCCCAGGCTGTCCCCTAGGTGTCCCTGGGGGTTCCCTCGCTGTCCCTGGGGTGCCCTGGCTGTCCCCTAGGTGTCCCTGGGGGTCCCCTTGGTGTCCCTGGGGGTGCCCAGGGTGTCCCTTCGGTGTCCGTGGGGGTGCCCTTGCTGTCCCCTAGCTGTCCCTGGGGGTACCCTAGCTGTCCCTGGGGTGCTCTGGACGTCCCCCAGGTGTCCCTGGGGTGCCCTGGTGTCCCTCGGGGTGCCCTGGCTGTCCCCTAGGTTTCCCTGGGGGGTGCCCTGCCTGTCCCCTAGGTGTCCCTGGGGGAGCCCTGGCTGTCCCCAGAGTGCCCTGGCTGTGCCCTAGGTGTCCCCGGGGTTGCCCAGGGTGTCCCTGGGGGGTGCCCTTGCTGTCCCCTAGGTTTCCCTGGGGGTGCCCTGCCTGTCCCTAGGTGTCCCTGGGGGTGCTCTGGCTGTCCCCTTGGTGTCCCTGGGGTGCCCTGGCTGGCCCCTTGGTGTCCCTGGGGGTGCCCTGGCTGTCCCTGGGGTGCCATGGCTGTCCTCTACGTGTCCCTGGGGATGCCCTGGGTGTCCCTGGTGTGCCCTGGCTGTCCCCCTCGGTGTCCCTAGGGGTGCCCTGCCTGTCCCCTAGGTGTCCCTGGGGGGGCCCTGGCTGTCCCCTAGGTGTCCCTGGGGGTGCCCTGCCTGTCCCCCTAGGTGTCCCTGGGGGTGCCCTGCCTGTCCCCTAGGTGTCCCTGGGGGTGCCCTGGCTTTCCCCTCGGTGTCCCTGGGGGTGCCCTGGCTGTCTTTAGGGTGCCCTGGCTGTCTTTAGGGTGCCCTGACTGTCCCCTAGGTGTCCTTGGGGGTGCCCTGGGTGTCCCTGGGGTGCCCTGGCTGTCCCCAAGGTGTCCCTGTGGGTGCCCAGAGTGTCCCTGGGAGTGCCCAGGCTGTCCCCTAGGGGTCTCTCGGGGTGCCCTGGCTGTCCCGTCAGTGTCCCCTGGGGGTGGCCGGCCTGTCCCCTAGGTGTCCCTGGGGGTGCCCTGGGTGTCCCTGGGGTGCCCTGGCTGTCCCCTTGGTGTCCCTGGGGGTGCTCTGCCTGTCCCTTAGGTGTCCCTGGGGGTGCCCTGGCTGTCCTCTAGGTGTCCCTGGGGGTGCCCTGGGTGTCCCTGGGAGGGCCCTGGCTGTCCCCTTGGTGTCCCTGGGGGTGCCCTGGCTGTGCCCTCGGTGTCCCTGAGGGTGCCCTGGCTGTCCCCTAGGGTGCCCTGGCTGTGCCCTAGGTGTCCCTGGGGGTGCCCTGGCTGTCTCTGGTGTGCCCTGAATGTCCCCTAGGTGTCCCTGGTGGTGCCCTGGCTGTCCCCTAGGTGTCCCTGGGGGTGCCCTCGCTGTCCCTCGGGTGCCCTGGCTGTCCCCTAGGCGGCCCTGGGGGTGCCCTGGGTGTCTCTGGGGTGCCCTGGCTGTCCCCTAGGTGTCCCCAGGGGGTGCCCTGGGTGTCCCCTGGAGTGCCCTGGCTGTCCCCTAAATGTCCCTGGGGGTGCCCTGGCTGTCCCCTAGGTGTCCCTGGGGGTGCCTTGCCTGTCCCCTAGGTGTCCCTGGGGGTGCCCTGGCTTTCCCCTCGGTGTCCCTGGGGGTGCCCTGATTGTCCCTGGGGGTGCCCTGATTGTCCCTGGGGTGCCAAGGGGGTCCCCTGGCTGTCCCCAAGATGTCCCTGGGGTTGCCTTCCCTGTCCCCTAGGTGTCCCTGGGGTGCCCTGGCTGTCCCCCTCGGTGTCCCTGGGGGTGCCCAGGGTGTCCCTGGGGGGGCCCTGGCTGTCCCCTTGGTGTCCCTGGGGTGCTCTGGCTGTCCCCTAGCTGTCCCTGGGGTTGCCCTGGCTGTCCCCTAGGTGTCCCTGGGAGTGCCCTGGCTGTCCCTAGGGTGCCCTGGCTGTGCCCTAGGTGTCCCTGGGGGTGCACAGGGTGTCACTGGGGTTCCCTGGCTGTCCCGTACGTGTCCCTGGGGTTCCCTGGAGGTCCCCTAGGTGTCCCTGGGGGTGCCCTGGCTGTCCCCTAGGTGTCCCTGGCGGTGCCCTGGCTGTCCCTAGGGCGCCCTTGGGGTGCCCTAGGTGTCCCTGGGGGTGCCCTGGCTCTCCCGTCGGTGTCCCTGGGGGTGCCCTGATTGTCCCTGAGGTGCCCAGGGGGTGCCCTGGCTGTCCCCTAGGTGTCCCTGGGGGTGCCCTGACTGTCCCCTTCGTGTCTTGGTGGTGCCCTGGCTCTCCCTAGGGTGCCCTGGCTGTCCCCCTAGGTGTCCCTGGGGTTGCCCAGGGTGTCCCTGGGGGTGCCCTTTGCTGTCCCGTAAGTGTCCCTGGGGGTGCCCTGAGTGTCCCTGGAGTGCCCTGCCTGTCCCCTTGGGTGTCCCTGGGGTGCCCTGGCTGGCCCCTTGGTGTCCCTGCGGGTGCCCTGGCTGTCCCTGGGGTGCCATGGCTGTCCTCTACGTGTCCCTGGGGATGCCCTGGGTGTCCCTGGTGTGCCCTGGCTGTCCCCTCGGTGTCCCTGGGGTTGCCCTGCCTGTCCCCTAGGTGTCCCTGGGGGGGCCCTGGCTGTCCCCTAGGTGTCCCTGGGGGTGCCCTGCCTGTCCCCTAGGTGTCCCTGGGGGGGCCCTGGCTGTCCCCAAGGGTGTCCCTGTGGGTGCCCAGAGTGTCCCTGGGAGTGCCCTGGCTGTCCACTAGGGGTCTCTCGGGGTGCCCTGGCTGTCCCGTCAGTGTCCCTGGGGGATGCTGGCCTGTCCCCTAGGTGTCCCTGTGGGTGCCCTGGGTGTCCCTGGGGTGCCCTGGCTGTCCCCAAGGTGTCACTGTGGGTGCCCAGAGTGTCCCTGGGGTGCCCTGGCTGTCCCCCTTGGTGTCCCTGGGGGTGCTCTGCCTGTCCCCTAGGTGTCCCTTGGGGTGCCCTGGCTGTCCTCTAGGTGTCCCTGGGGGTGCCCTGGGTGTCCCTGGGAGGGCCCTGGCTGTCCCCTTGGTGTCCCTGGGGGTGCCCTGCCTGTGCCCTCGGTGTCCCTGAGGGTGCCCTGGCTGTCCCTAGGGTGCCCTGGCTGTGCCCTAGGTGTCCCTGGGGGGTGCCCTGGCTGTCTCAGGTGTGCCCTGAATGTCTCCTAGGTGTCCCTGGTGGTGCCCTGGCTGTCCCCTAGGTGTCCCTGGGGGTGACCTCGCTGTCCCTCG
>NW_027095146.1:0-32829 GCF_029207755.1 Chamaea fasciata | reverse complement strand
CGAGAAAACGCCGTTTGGCCGCGCCGAGTGCACTCTCCGGCGCTTCGCTTGCAGGCAGGCTTGGAACAGCGTCAAACGCTGTTTCCGAGCTCCCCACAAGCAGAGAAGCTGTTTGCAGCACGGAAAACGCTTCTCCTAGCTTGGGAAGCGAGGAAAACGCCGTTTGGCTGCGCCGAGTGCACTCTCCGGCGCTTCGCTCGCAGGCAGGCTGGGAACAGCGTCAAACGCTGTTTCCGAGCTCTCCACAGGCAGAGAAGCTGTTTGCAGCAGGGCAAGTGCTTCTCCTAGCCTGGGAAGCGAGCAAACGCCGTTTGGCCGCGCCGAGTGCACTCTCCGGCGCTTCGCTCGCAGGCAGGCTTGGAACAGCGTCAAACGCTGTTTCTGAGCTCTCCACAGGCAGAGAAGCTGTTTGCAGCACGGCAAGTGCTTCTCCTAGCCTGGGGAAGCGAGCAAACGCCGTTTGGCCGCGCCGAGTGCACTCTCCGGCGCTTCGCTCGCAGGCAGGCTTGGAACAGCGTCAAACGCTGTTTCCGAGCTCTCCACAGGCAGAGAAGCTGTTTGCAGCACGGCAAGTGCTTCTCCTAGCCTGGGAAGCGAGCAAACGCCGTTTGGCCGCGCCGAGTGCACTCTCCGGCGGTTCGCTCGCAGGCCGGCCTGGAACAGCGTCAAACGCTGTTTCCGAGCTCTCCACAGGCAGAGAAGCTGTTTGCAGCACGGCAAGTGCTTCTCCTAGCCTGGGAAGCGAGCAAACGCCGTTTGGCCGCGCCGAGTGCACTCTCCGGCGGTTCGCTCGCAGGCCGGCTTGGAACAGCGTCAAACGCTGTTTCCGAGCTCCCCACAAGCAGAGAAGCTGTTTGCAGCACGGAAATTGCTTCTCCTAGCCTGGGAAGCGAGAAAACGCCGTTTGGCCGCGCCGAGTGCACTCTCCGCCGGTTCGCTTGCAGGCAGGCTTGGAACAGCGTCAAACGCTGTTTCCGAGCTCCCCACAAGCAGAGAAGCTGTTTGCAGCACGGAAAACGCTTCTCCTAGCCTGGGAAGCGAGGAAAACGCCGTTTGGCCGCGTCTAGTGCACTCTCCGGCGCTTCGCTTGCAGGCAGGCTTGGAACAGCGTCAAACGCTGTTTCCGAGCTCCCCACAAGCAGAGAAGCTGTTTGCAGCACGGAAAACGCTTCTCCTAGCCTGGGAAGCGAGGAAAAAGCCGTTTGGCCGCGTCTAGTGCACTCTCCGCCGGTTCGCTTGCAGGCAGGCTTGGAACAGCGTCAAACGCTGTTTCCGAGCTCCCCACAAGCAGAGAAGCTGTTTGCAGCACGGAAAACGCTTCTCCTAGCCTGGGATGCGAGAAAACGCCGTTTGGCCGCGTCTAGTGCACTCTCCGCCGGTTCGCCTTGCAGGCAGGCTTGGAACAGCGTCAAACGCTGTTTCCGAGCTCCCCACAAGCAGAGAAGCTGTTTGCAGCACGGAAAACGCTTCTCCTAGCCTGGGAAGCGAGAAACGCCGTTTGGCCGCGTCAAGTGCACTCTCCGCCGGTTCGCTTGCAGGCAGGCTTGGAACAGCGTCAAACGCTGTTTCCGAGCTCCCCACAAGCAGAGAAGCTGTTTGCAGCACGGAAAACGCTTCTCCTAGCCTGGGAAGCGAGAAAACGCCGTTTGGCCGCGCCGAGTGCACTCTCCGCCGGTTCGCGTGCAGGCAGGCTTGGAACAGCGTCAAACGCTGTTTCCGAGCTCTCCACAGGCAGAGAAGCTGTTTGCAGCACGGCAAGTGCTTCTCCTAGCCTGGGAAGCGAGCAAACGCCGTTTGGCTGCGCCGAGTGCATTCTCCGGCGCTTCGCTCGCAGGCAGGCTGGGAACAGCGTCAAACTCTGTTTCCGAGCTCTCCACAGGCAGAGAAGCTGTTTGCAGCACGGCAAGTGCTTCTCCTAGCCTGGGAAGCGAGCAAACGCCGTTTGGCCGCGCCGAGTGCACTCTCCGGCGGTTCGCTCGCAGGCAGGCTTGGAACAGCGTCAAACGCTGTTTCTGAGCTCGCCACAGGCAGAGAAGCTGTTTGCAGCAGGGCAAGTGCTTCTCCTAGCCTGGGGAAGCGAGCAAACGCCGTTTGGCCGCGCCGAGTGCACTCTCCGGCGGTTCGCTCGCAGGCAGGCTTGGAACAGCGTCAAACGCTGTTTCCGAGCTCTCCACAGGCAGAGAAGCTGTTTGCAGCACGGCAAGTGCTTCTCCTAGCCTGGGAAGCGAGCAAACGCCGTTTGGCCGCGCCGAGTGCACTCTCCGGCGGTTCGCTCGCAGGCAGGCTTGGAACAGCGTCAAACGCTGTTTCCGAGCTCGCCACAGGCAGAGAAGCTGTTTGCAGCACGGCAAGTGCTTCTCCTAGCCTGGGAAGCGAGCAAACGCCGTTTGGCCGCGCCGAGTGCACTCTCCGGCGGTTCGCTCGCAGGCAGGCTTGGAACAGAGTCAAACGCTGTTTCCGAGCTCGCCACAGGCAGAGAAGCTGTTTGCAGCAGGGCAAGTGCTTCTCCTAGCCTGGGAAGCGAGCAAACGCCGTTTGGCCGCGCCGAGTGTACTCTCCGGCGGTTCGCTCGCAGGCAGGCTTGGAACAGCGTCAAACGCTGTTTCCGAGCTCGCCACAGGCAGAGAAGCTGTTTGCAGCACGGCAAGTGCTTCTCCTAGCCTGGGAAGCGAGCAAACGCCGTTTTGGCCGCGCCGAGTGCACTCTCCGCCGGTTCGCTCGCAGGCAGGCTTGGAACAGCGTCAAACGCTGTTTCCGAGCTCCCCACAAGCAGAGAAGCTGTTTGCAGCACGGAAAACGCTTCTCCTAGCCTGGGAAGCGAGAAAACGCCGTTTGGCCGCGTCTAGTGCACTCTCCGCCGGTTCGCTTGCAGGCAGGCTTGGAACAGCGTCAAACGCTGTTCCCGAGCTCCCCACAAGCAGAGAAGCTGTTTGCAGCACGGAAAACGCTTCTCCTAGCCTGGGAAGCGAGGAAAACGCCGTTTGGCCGCGTCTAGTGCACTCTCCGCCGGTTCGCTTGCAGGCAGGCTTGGAACAGCGTCAAACGCTGTTTCCGAGCTCCCCACAAGCAGAGAAGCTGTTTGCAGCACGGAAAACGCTTCTCCTAGCTGGGAAGCGAGAAAAACGCCGTTTGGCCGCGTCTAGTGCACTCTCCGCCGGTTCGCTTGCAGGCAGGCTTGGAACAGCGTCAAACGCTGTTTCCGAGCTCCCCACAAGCAGAGAAGCTGTTTGCAGCACGGAAAACGCTTCTCCTAGCCTGGGAAGCGAGAAAACGCCGTTTGGCCGCGCCGAGTGCACTCTCCGCCGGTTCGCTTGCAGGCAGGCTTGGAACAGCGTCAAACGCTGTTTCCGAGCTCTCCACAGGCAGAGAAGCTGTTTGCAGCACGGCAAGTGCTTCTCCTAGCCTGGGAAGCGAGCAAACGCCGTTTGGCCGCGCCGAGTGCACTCTCCGGCGGTTCGCTCGCAGGCAGGCTTGGAACAGCGTCAAACGCTGTTTCCGAGCTCTCCACAGGCAGAGAAGCTGTTTGCAGCACGGCAAGTGCTTCTCCTAGCCTGGGAAGCGAGCAAACGCCGTTTGGCCGCGCCGAGTGCACTCTCCGGCGGTTCGCTCGCAGGCAGGCTTGGAACAGCGTCAAACGCTGTTTCCGAGCTCTCCACAGGCAGAGAAGCTGTTTGCAGCACGGCAAGTGCTTCTCCTAGCCTGGGAAGCGAGCAAACGCCGTTTGGCCGCGCCGAGTGCACTCTCCGGCGCTTCGCTCGCAGGCCGGCCTGGAACAGCGTCAAACGCTGTTTCCGAGCTCTCCACAGGCAGAGAAGCTGTTTGCAGCACGGCAAGTGCTTCTCCTAGCCTGGGAAGCGAGCAAACGCCGTTTGGGCCGCGCCGAGTGCACTCTCCGGCGGTTCGCTCGCAGGCAGGCTTGGAACAGCGTCAAACGCTGATTCCGAGCTCTCCACAGGCAGAGAAGCTGTTTGCAGCACGGCAAGTGCTTCTCCTAGCCTGGGAAGCGAGCAAACGCCGTTTGGCCGCGCCGAGTGCACTCTCCGGCGGTTCGCTCGCAGGCCGGCCTGCAACAGCGTCAAACGCTGTTTCCGAGCTCTCCACAGGCAGAGAAGCTGTTTGCAGCACGGCAAGTGCTTCTCCTAGCCTGGGGAAGCGAGCAAACGCCGTTTGGCCGCGCCGAGTGCACTCTCCGGCGGTTCGCTCGCAGGCAGGCTTGGAACAGCGTCAAACGCTGTTTCCGAGCTCTCCACAGGCAGAGAAGCTGTTTGCAGCACGGCAAGTGCTTCTCCTAGCCTGGGAAGCGAGCAAACGCCGTTTGGCCGCGCCGAGTGCACTCTCCGGCGGTTCGCTCGCAGGCCGGCCTGCAACAGCGTCAAACGCTGTTTCCGAGCTCTCCACAGGCAGAGAAGCTGTTTGCAGCACGGCAAGTGCTTCTCCTAGCCTGGGGAAGCGAGCAAACGCCGTTTGGCCGCGCCGAGTGCACTCTCCGGCGGTTCGCTCGCAGGCAGGCTTGGAACAGCGTCAAACGCTGTTTCCGAGCTCTCCACAGGCAGAGAAGCTGTTTGCAGCACGGCAAGTGCTTCTCCTAGCCTGGGAAGCGAGCAAACGCCGTTTGGCCGCGCCGAGTGCACTCTCCGGCGGTTCGCTCGCAGGCAGGCTTGGAACAGCGTCAAACGCTGATTCCGAGCTCTCCACAGGCAGAGAAGCTGTTTGCAGCACGGCAAGTGCTTCTCCTAGCCTGGGAAGCGAGCAAACGCCGTTTGGCCGCGCCGAGTGCACTCTCCGGCGGTTCGCTCGCAGGCAGGCTTGGAACAGCGTCAAACGCTGATTCCGAGCTCTCCACAGGCAGAGAAGCTGTTTGCAGCACGGCAAGTGCTTCACCTAGCCTGGGAAGCGAGCAAACGCCGTTTGGCCGCGCCGAGTGCACTCTCCGGCGGTTCGCTCGCAGGCCGGCCTGGAACAGCGTCAAACGCTGTTTCCCGAGCTCTCCACAGGCAGAGAAGCTTTTTGCAGCACGGCAAGTGCTTCTCCTAGCATGGGAAGCGAGCAAACGCCGTTTGGCCGCGCCGAGTGCACTCTCCGGCGGTTCGCTCGCAGGGCAGGCTCGGAACAGCGTCAAACGCTGTTTCCGAGCTCTCCACAGGCAGAGAAGCTGTTTGCAGCACGGCAAGTGCTTCTCCTAGCCTGGGAAGCGAGCAAACGCCGTTTGGCCGCGCCGAGTGCACTCTCCGGCGGTTCGCTCGCAGGCAGGGCTTGGAACAGCGTCAAACGCTGTTTCCGAGCTCGCCACAGGCAGAGAAGCTGTTTGCAGCACGGCAAGTGCTTCTCCTAGCCTGGGAAAGCGAGCAAACGCCGTTTGCCTGCGCCGAGTGCACTCTCCGGCGGGTCGCTCGCAGGCAGGCTTGGAACAGCGTCAAACGCTGTTTCCGAGCTCTCCACAGGCAGAGAAGCTGTTTGCAGCACGGCAAGTGCTTCTCCCTAGCCTGGGAAGCGAGCAAACGCCGTTTGGCCGCGCCGAGTGCACTCTCCGGCGGTTCGCTCGCAGGCAGGCTTGGAACAGCGTCAAACGCTGTTTCCGAGCTCGCCACAGGCAGAGAAGCTGTTTGCAGCACGGCAAGTGCTTCTCCTAGCCTGGGAAGCGAGCAAACGCCGTTTGGCCGCGGCCGAGTGCACTCTCCGGCGCTTCGCTCGCAGGCAGGCTTGGAACAGCGTCAAACGCTGTTTCCGAGCTCTCCACAGGCAGAGAAGCTGTTTGCAGCAGGGCAAGTGCTTCTCCTAGCCTGGGAAGCGAGCAAACGCCGTTTGGCCGCGCCGAGTGCACTCTCCGGCGGTTCGCTCGCAGGCAGGCTTGGAACAGCGTCAAACGCTGTTTCCGAGCTCGCCACAGGCAGAGAAGCTGTTTGCAGCACGGCAAGTGCTTCTCCTAGCCTGGGAAGCGAGCAAACGCCGTTTGGGCCGCGCCGAGTTGCACTCTCCGGCGGTTCGCTCGCAGGCAGGCTTGGAACAGCGTCAAACGCTGTTTCCGAGCTCTCCACAGGCAGAGAAGCTGTTTGCAGCAGGGCAAGTGCTTCTCCTAGCCTGGGAAGCGAGCAAACGCCGTTTGGCCGCGCCGAGTGCACTCTCCGGCGGTTCGCTCGCAGGCAGGCTTGGAACAGCGTCAAACGCTGTTTCCGAGCTCTCCACAGGCAGAGAAGCTGTTTGCAGCACGGAAAACGCTTCTCCTAGCCTGGGAAGCGAGGAAAACGCTGTTTGGCCGCGTCTAGTGCACTCTCCGCCGGTTCGCATGCAGGCAGGCTTGGAACAGCGTCAAACGCTGTTTCCGAGCTCCCCACAAGCAGAGAAGCTGTTTGCAGCACGGAAAACGCTTCTCCTAGCCTGGGAAGCGAGAAAACGCCGTTTGGCCGCGTCTAGTGCACTCTCCGCCGGTTCGCTTGCAGGCAGGCTTGGAACAGCGTCAAACGCGGTTTCCGAGCTCCCCACAAGCAGAGAAGTTGTTTGCAGCACGGCAAGTGCTTCTCCTAGCCTGGGAAGCGAGCAAACGCCGTTTGGCCGCGCCGAGTGCACTCTCCGCCGGTTGGCTTGCAGGAAGGCTTGGAACAGCGTCAAACGCTGTTTCCGAGCTCTCCACAGGCAGAGAAGCTGTTTGCAGCACGGCAAGTGCTTCTCCTAGCCTGGGAAGCGAGCAAACGCCGTTTGGCTGCGCCGAGTGCACTCTCCGGCGCTTCGCTCGCAGGCAGGCTGGGAACAGCGTCAAACGCTATTTCCGAGCTCTCCACAGGCAGAGAAGCTGTTTGCAGCACGGCAAGTGCTTCTCCTAGCCTGGGAAGCGAGCAAACGCCGTTTGGCCCGCGCCGAGTGCACTCTCCGGCGGTTCGCTCGCAGGCAGGCTTGGAACAGCGTCAAACGCTGTTTCCGAGCTCTCCACAGGCAGAGAAGCTGTTTGCAGCACGGCAAGTGCTTCTCCTAGCCTGGGAAGCGAGCAAACGCCGTTTGGCCGCGCCGAGTGCACTCTCCGGCGCTTCGCTCGCAGGCAGGCTTGGAACAGCGTCAAACGCTGTTTCCGAGCTCTCCACAGGCAGAGAAGCTGTTTGCAGCACGGCAAGTGCTTCTCCTAGCCTGGGAAGCGAGCAAACGCCGTTTGGCCGCGCCGAGTGCACTCTCCGGCGGTTCGCTCGCAGGCAGGCTTGGAACAGCGTCAAACGCTGTTTCCGAGCTCGCCACAGGCAGAGAAGCTGTTTGCAGCACGGCAAGTGCTTCTCCTAGCCTGGGAAGCGAGCAAACGCCGTTTGGCCGCGCCGAGTGCACTCTCCGGCGGTTTCGCTCGCAGGCATGCTTGGAACAGCGTCAAACGCTGTTTCCGAGCTCTCCACAGGCAGAGAAGCTGTTTGCAGCAGGGCAAGTGCTTCTCCTAGCCTGGGAAGCGAGGAGGAAAACGCCGTTTGGCCGCGTCTAGTGCACTCTCCCGCCGGTTCGCTTGCAGGCAGGCTTGGAAAAGCGTCAAACGCTGTTTCCGAGCTCGCCACAGGCAGAGAAGCTGTTTGCAGCACGGCAAGTGCTTCTCCTAGCCTGGGAAGCGAGCAAACGCCGTTTGGCCGCGCCGAGTGCACTCTCCGGCGGTTCGCTCGCAGGCCGGCTTGGAACAGCGTCAAACGCTGTTTCCGAGCTCTCCACAGGCAGAGAAGCTGTTTGCAGCACGGCAAGTGCTTCTCCTAGCCTGGGAAGCGAGGAAAACGCCGTTTGGCCCGCGCCGAGTGCACTCTCCGGCGCTTCGCTCGCAGGCAGGCTTGGAACAGCGTCAAAAGCTGTTTCCGAGCTCTCCACAGGCAGAGAAGCTGTTTGCAGCACGGCAAGTGCTTCTCCTAGCCTGGGAAGCGAGAAAACGCCGTTTGGCCGCGTCTAGTGCACTCTCCGGCGCTTCGCTTGCAGGCAGGCTTGGAACAGCGTCAAACGCTGTTTCCGAGCTCCCCACAAGCAGAGAAGCTGTTTGCAGCACGGAAAACGCTTCTCCTAGCTTGGGAAGCGAGAAAACGCCGTTTGGCTGCGCCGAGTGCACTCTCCGGCGCTTCGCTCGCAGGCAGGCTGGGAACAGCGTCAAACGCTGTTTCCGAGCTCTCCACAGGCAGAGAAGCTGTTTGCAGCAGGGCAAGTGCTTCTCCTAGCCTGGGAAGCGAGCAAACGCCGTTTGGGCCGCGCCGAGTGCACTCTCCGGCGGTTCGCTCGCAGGCAGGCTTGGAACAGCGTCAAACGCTGTTTCTGAGCTCTCCACAGGCAGAGAAGCTGTTTGCAGCACGGCAAGTGCTTCTCCTAGCCTGGGAAGCGAGCAAACGCCGTTTGGCCGCGCCGAGTGCACTCTCCGGCGCTTCGCTCGCAGGCAGGCTTGGAACAGCGTCAAACGCTGTTTCCGAGCTCGCCACAGGCAGAGAAGCTGTTTGCAGCACGGCAAGTGCTTCTCCTAGCCTGGGAAGCGAGCAAACGCCGTTTGGCCGCGCCGAGTGCACTCTCCGCCGGTTCGCTTGCAGGCAGGCTTGGAACAGCGTCAAACGCTGTTTCCGAGCTCCCCACAAGCAGAGAAGCTGTTTGCAGCACGGAAAACGCTTCTCCTAGCCTGGGAAGCGAGAAAACGCCGTTTGGCCGCGCCGAGTGCACTCTCCGCCGGTTTCGCTTGCAGGCAGGCTTGGAACAGCGTCAAACGCTGTTTCCGAGCTCCCCACAAGCAGAGAAGCTGTTTGCAGCACGGAAAACGCTTCTCCTAGCCTGGGAAGCGAGAAAACGCCGTTTGGCCGCGTCTAGTGCACTCTCCGCCGGTTCGCTTGCAGGCAGGCTTGGAACAGCGTCAAACGCTGTTTCCGAGCTCCCCACAAGCAGAGAAGCTGTTTGCAGCACGGGAAAACGCTTCTCCTATCCTGGGAAGCGAGGAAAACGCCGTTTGGCCGCGCCGAGTGCACTCTCCGCCGGTTCGCTTGCAGGCAGGCTTGGAACAGCGTCAAACGCTGTTTCCGAGCTCTCCACAGGCAGAGAAGCTGTTTGCAGCACGGCAAGTGCTTCTCCTAGCCTGGGAAGCGAGCAAACGCCGTTTGGCCGCGCCCGAGTGCACTCTCCGGCGGTTCGCTCGCAGGCAGGCTTGGAACAGCGTCAAACGCTGTTTCCGAGCTCTCCACAGGCAGAGAAGCTGTTTGCAGCACGGCAAGTGCTTCTCCTAGCCTGGGAAGCGAGCAAACGCCGTTTGGCCGCGCCGAGTGCACTCTCCGGCGGTTCGCTCGCAGGCAGGCTTGGAACAGCGTCAAACGCTGTTTCCGAGCTCTCTACAGGCAGAGAAGCTGTTTGCAGCACGGCAAGTGCTTCTCCTAGCCTGGGAAGCGAGCAAACGCCGTTTGGCCGCGCCGAGTGCACTCTCCGGCGGTTCGCTCGCAGGCAGGCTTGGAACAGCGTCAAACGCTGTTTCCGAGCTCTCCACAGGCAGAGAAGCTGTTTGCAGCACGGCAAGTGCTTCTCCTAGCCTGGGAAGCGAGCAAACGCCGTTTGGCCGCGCCGAGTGCACTCTCCGGCGCTTCGCTCGCAGGCAGGCTTGGAACAGCGTCAAACGCTGTTTCCGAGCTCGCCACAAGCAGAGAAGCTGTTTGCAGCACGGCAAGTGCTTCTCGTAGCCTGGGAAGCGAGCAAACGCCGTTTGGCCGCGCCGAGTGCACTCTCCGGCGGTTCGCTCGCAGGCAGGCTTGGAACAGCGTCAAACGCTGTTTCCGAGCTCTCCACAGGCAGAGAAGCTGTTTGCAGCACGGCAAGTGCTTCTCCTAGCCTGGGAAGCGAGCAAACGCCGTTTGGCCGCGCCGAGTGCACTCTCCGGCGGTTCGCTCGCAGGCCGGCCTGGAACAGCGTCAAACGCTGTTTCCGAGCTCTCCACAGGCAGAGAAGCTGTTTGCAGCACGGCAAGTGCTTCTCCTAGCCTGGGAAGCGAGCAAACGCCGTTTGGCCGCGCCGAGTGCACTCTCCGGCGGTTCGCTCGCAGGCCGGCTTGGAACAGCGTCAAACGCTGTTTCCGAGCTCCCCACAAGCAGAGAAGCTGTTTGCAGCACGGAAAACGCTTCTCCTAGCCTGGGAAGCGAGAAAACGCCGTTTGGCCGCGTCTAGTGCACTCTCCGCCGGTTCGCTTGCAGGCAGGCTTGGAACAGCGTCAAACGCTGTTTCCGAGCTCCCCACAAGCAGAGAAGCTGTTTGCAGCACGGAAAACGCTTCTCCTAGCCTGGGAAGCGAGAAAACGCCGTTTGGCCGCGTCTAGTGCACTCTCCGGCGCTTCGCTTGCAGGCAGGCTTGGAACAGCGTCAAACGCTGTTTCCGAGCTCCCCACAAGCAGAGAAGCTGTTTGCAGCACGGAAAACGCTTCTCCTAGCCTGGGAAGCGAGAAAAAGCCGTTTGGCCGCGTCTAGTGCACTCTCCGCCGGTTCGCTTGCAGGCAGGCTTGGAACAGCGTCAAACGCTGTTTCCGAGCTCCCCACAAGCAGAGAAGCTGTTTGTAGCACGGAAAACGCTTCTCCTAGCCTGGGATGCGAGAAAACGCCGTTTGGCCGCGTCTAGTGCACTCTCCGCCGGTTCGCTTGCAGGCAGGCTTGGAACAGCGTCAAACGCTGTTTCCGAGCTCCCCACAAGCAGAGAAGCTGTTTGCAGCACGGCAAGTGCTTCTCCTAGCCTGGGAAGCGAGCAAACGCCGTTTGGCCGCGCCGAGTGCACTCTCCGCCGGTTCGCTTGCAGGAAGGCTTGGAACAGCGTCAAACGCTGTTTCCGAGCTCCCCACAAGCAGAGAAGCTGTTTGCAGCACGGAAAACGCTTCTCCTAGCCTGGGAAGCGAGAAAACGCCGTTTGGCCGCGTCTAGTGCACTCTCCGCCGGTTCGCTTGCAGGCAGGCTTGGAACAGCGTCAAACGCTGTTCCCGAGCTCCCCACAAGCAGAGAAGCTGTTTGCAGCACGGAAAACGCTTCTCCTACCCTGGGAAGCGAGAAAACGCCGTTTGGCCGCGCCGAGTGCACTCTCCGCCGGTTCGCTTGCAGGCAGGCTTGGAACAGCGTCAAACGCTGTTTCCGAGCTCCCCACAAGCAGAGAAGCTGTTTGCAGCACGGAAAACGCTTCTCCTAGCCTGGGAAGCGAGAAAACGCCGTTTGGCCGCGTCTAGTGCACTCTCCGCCGGTTCGCTTGCAGGCAGGCTTGGAACAGCGTCAAACGCTGTTTCCGAGCTCCCCACAAGCAGAGAAGCTGTTTGCAGCACGGAAAACGCTTCTCCTATCCTGGGAAGCGAGAAAACGCCGTTTGGCCGCGCCGAGTGCACTCTCCGCCGGTTCGCTCGCAGGCAGGCTTGGAACAGCGTCAAACGCTGTTTCCGAGCTCTCCACAGGCAGAGAAGCTGTTTGCAGCACGGCAAGTGCTTCTCCTAGCCTGGGAAGCGAGAAAACGCCGTTTGGCCGCGCCGAGTGCACTCTCCGGCGCTTCGCTCGCAGGCAGGCTTGGAACAGCGTCAAACGCTGTTTCCGAGCTCGCCACAAGCAGAGAAGCTGTTTGCAGCACGGCAAGTGCTTCTCGTAGCCTGGGAAGCGAGCAAACGCCGTTTGGCCGCGCCGAGTGCACTCTCCGGCGGATCGCTCGCAGGCAGGCTTGGAACAGCGTCAAACGCTGTTTCCGAGCTCTCCACAGGCAGAGAAGCTGTTTGCAGCACGGCAAGTGCTTCTCCTAGCCTGGGAAGCGAGCAAACGCCGTTTGGCCGCGCCGAGTGCACTCTCCGGCGGTTCGCTCGCAGGCCGGCCTGGAACAGCGTCAAACGCTGTTTCCGAGCTCTCCACAGGCAGAGAAGCTGTTTGCAGCACGGCAAGTGCTTCTCCTAGCCTGGGAAGCGAGCAAACGCCGTTTGGCCGCGCCGAGTGCACTCTCCGGCGGTTCGCTCGCAGGCCGGCCTGGAACAGCGTCAAACGCTGTTTCCGAGCTCCCCACAAGCAGAGAAGCTGTTTGCAGCACGGAAAACGCTTCTCCTAGCCTGGGAAGCGAGAAAACGCCGTTTGGCCGCGTCTAGTGCACTCTCCGCCGGTTCGCTTGCAGGCAGGCTTGGAACAGCGTCAAACGCTGTTTCCGAGCTCCCCACAAGCAGAGAAGCTGTTTGCAGCACGGAAAACGCTTCTCCTAGCCTGGGAAGCGAGAAAAAGCCGTTTGGCCGCGTCTAGTGCACTCTCCGCCGGTTCGCTTGCAGGCAGGCTTGGAACAGCGTCAAACGCTGTTTCCGAGCTCCCCACAAGCAGAGAAGCTGTTTGCAGCACGGAAAACGCTTCTCCTAGCCTGGGATGCGAGAAAACGCCGTTTGGCCGCGTCTAGTGCACTCTCCGCCGGTTCGCTTGCAGGCAGGCTTGGAACAGCGTCAAACGCTGTTTCCGAGCTCCCCACAAGCAGAGAAGCTGTTTGCAGCACGGAAAACGCTTCTCCTAGCCTGGGAAGCGAGAAAACGCCGTTTGGCCGCGCCGAGTGCACTCTCCGCCGGTTCGCTTGCAGGCAGGCTTGGAACAGCGTCAAACGCTGTTTCCGAGCTCTCCACAGGCAGAGAAGCTGTTTGCAGCACGGCAAGTGCTTCTCCTAGCCTGGGAAGCGAGCAAACGCCGTTTGGCTGCGCCGAGTGCATTCTCCGGCGCTTCGCTCGCAGGCAGGCTGGGAACAGCGTCAAACGCTGTTTCCGAGCTCTCCACAGGCAGAGAAGCTGTTTGCAGCACGGCAAGTGCTTCTCCTAGCCTGGGAAGCGAGCAAACGCCGTTTGGCCGCGCCGAGTGCACTCTCCGGCGGTTCGCTCGCAGGCAGGCTTGGAACAGCGTCAAACGCTGTTTCCGAGCTCGCCACAGGCAGAGAAGCTATTTGCAGCACGGCAAGTGCTTCTCCTAGCCTGGGAAGCGTGCAAACGCCGTTTGCCTGCGCCGAGTGCACTCTCCGGCGGGTCGCTCGCAGGCAGGCTTGGAACAGCGTCAAACGCTGTTTCCGAGCTCTCCACAGGCAGAGAAGCTGTTTGCAGCACGGCAAGTGCTTCTCCTAGCCTGGGAAGCGAGCAAACGCCGTTTGGCCGCGCCGAGTGCACTCTCCGGCGGTTCGCTCGCAGGCAGGCTTGGAACAGCGCCAAACGCTGTTTCCGAGCTCGCCACAGGCAGAGAAGCTGTTTGCAGCACGGCAAGTGCTTCTCCTAGCCTGGGAAGCGAGCAAACGCCGTTTGGCCGCGCCGAGTGCACTCTCCGGCGCTTCGCTCGCAGGCAGGCTTGGAACAGCGTCAAACGCTGTTTCCGAGCTCTCCACAGGCAGAGAAGCTGTTTGCAGCAGGGCAAGTGCTTCTCCTAGCCTGGGAAGCGAGCAAACGCCGTTTGGCCGCGCCGAGTGCACTCTCCGGCGGTTCGCTCGCAGGCAGGCTTGGAACAGCGTCAAACGCTGTTTCCGAGCTCGCCACAGGCAGAGAAGCTGTTTGCAGCACGGCAAGTGCTTCTCCTAGCCTGGGAAGCGAGCAAACGCCGTTTGGCCGCGCCGAGTGCACTCTCCGGCGGTTCGCTCGCAGGCAGGCTTGGAACAGCGTCAAACGCTGTTTCCGAGCTCTCCACAGGCAGAGAAGCTGTTTGCAGCACGGCAAGTGCTTCTCCTAGCCTGGGAAGCGAGCAAACGCCGTTTGGCCGCGCCGAGTGCACTCTCCGGCGGTTCGCTCGCAGGCAGGCTTGGAACAGCGTCAAACGCTGTTTCCGAGCTCTCCACAGCCAGAGAAGCTGTTTGCAGCACGGAAAACGCTTCTCCTAGCCTGGGAAGCGAGAAAACGCTGTTTGGCCGCGTCTAGTGCACTCTCCGCCGGTTCGCATGCAGGCAGGCTTGGAACAGCGTCAAAACGCTGTTTCCGAGCTCCCCACAAGCAGAGAAGCTGTTTGCAGCACGGAAAACGCTTCTCCTAGCCTGGGAAGCGAGAAAACGCCGTTTGGCCGCGTCTAGTGCACTCTCCGCCGGTTCGCTTGCAGGCAGGCTTGGAACAGCGTCAAACGCGGTTTCCGAGCTCCCCACAAGCAGAGAAGTTGTTTGCAGCACGGCAAGTGCTTCTCCTAGCCTGGGAAGCGAGAAAACGCCGTTTGGCCGCGCCGAGTGCACTCTCCGCCGGTTGGCTTGCAGGAAGGCTTGGAACAGCGTCAAACGCTGTTTCCGAGCTCTCCACAGGCAGAGAAGCTGTTTGCAGCACGGCAAGTGCTTCTCCTAGCCTGGGAAGCGAGCAAACGCCGTTTGGCTGCGCCGAGTGCACTCTCCGGCGCTTCGCTCGCAGGCAGGCTGGGAACAGCGTCAAACGCTGTTTCCGAGCTCTCCACAGGCAGAGAAGCTGTTTGCAGCACGGCAAGTGCTTCTCCTAGCCTGGGAAGCGAGCAAACGCCGTTTGGCCGCGCCGAGTGCACTCTCCGGCGGTTCGCTCGCAGGCAGGCTTGGAACAGCGTCAAACGCTGTTTCCGAGCTCTCCACAGGCAGAGAAGCTGTTTGCAGCACGGCAAGTGCTTCTCCTAGCCTGGGAAGCGAGCAAACGCCGTTTGGCCGCGCCGAGTGCACTCTCCGGCGCTTCGCTCGCAGGCAGGCTTGGAACAGCGTCAAACGCTGTTTCCGAGCTCTCCACAGGCAGAGAAGCTGTTTGCAGCACGGCAAGTGCTTCTCCTAGCCTGGGAAGCGAGCAAACGCCGTTTGGCCGCGCCGAGTGCACTCTCCGGCGGTTCGCTCGCAGGCAGGCTTGGAACAGCGTCAAACGCTGTTTCCGAGCTCGCCACAGGCAGAGAAGCTGTTTGCAGCACGGCAAGTGCTTCTCCTAGCCTGGGAAGCGAGCAAACGCCGTTTGGCCGCGCCGAGTGCACTCTCCGGCGGTTCGCTCGCAGGCATGCTTGGAACAGCGTCAAACGCTGTTTCCGAGCTCTCCACAGGCAGAGAAGCTGTTTGCAGCAGGGCAAGTGCTTCTCCTAGCCTGGGAAGCGAGAAAAACGCCGTTTGGCCGCGTCTAGTGCACTCTCCGCCGGTTCGCTTGCAGGCAGGCTTGGAAAAGCGGTCAAACGCTGTTTCCGAGCTCGCCACAGGCAGAGAAGCTGTTTGCAGCACGGCAAGTGCTTCTCCTAGCCTGGGAAGCGAGCAAACGCCGTTTGGCCGCGCCGAGTGCACTCTCCGGCGGTTCGCTCGCAGGCCGGCTTGGAACAGCGTCAAACGCTGTTTCCGAGCTCTCCACAGGCAGAGAAGCTGTTTGCAGCACGGCAAGTGCTTCTCCTAGCCTGGGAAGCGAGGAAAAACGCCGTTTGGGCCGCGCCGAGTGCACTCTCCGGCGCTTCGCTCGCAGGCAGGCTTGGAACAGCGTCAAAAGCTGTTTCCGAGCTCTCCACAGGCAGAGAAGCTGTTTGCAGCACGGCAAGTGCTTCTCCTAGCCTGGGAAGCGAGAGAAAACGCCGTTTGGCCGCGTCTAGTGCACTCTCCGGCGCTTCGCTTGCAGGCAGGCTTGGAACAGCGTCAAACGCTGTTTCCGAGCTCCCCACAAGCAGAGAAGCTGTTTGCAGCACGGAAAACGCTTCTCCTAGCTTGGGAAGCGAGAAAACGCCGTTTGGCTGCGCCGAGTGCACTCTCCGGCGCTTCGCTCGCAGGCAGGCTGGGAACAGCGTCAAACGCTGTTTCCGAGCTCTCCACAGGCAGAGAAGCTGTTTGCAGCACGGCAAGTGCTTCTCCTAGCCTGGGAAGCGAGCAAACGCCGTTTGGCCGCGCCGAGTGCACTCTCCGGCGGTTCGCTCGCAGGCAGGCTTGGAACAGCGTCAAACGCTGTTTCTGAGCTCTCCACAGGCAGAGAAGCTGTTTGCAGCACGGCAAGTGCTTCTCCTAGCCTGGGAAGCGAGCAAACGCCGTTTGGCCGCGCCGAGTGCACTCTCCGGCGGTTCGCTCGCAGGCAGGCTTGGAACAGCGTCAAACGCTGTTTCCGAGCTCTCCACAGCCAGAGAAGCTGTTTGCAGCACGGAAAACGCTTCTCCTAGCCTGGGAAGCGAGAAAACGCTGTTTGGCCGCGTCTAGTGCACTCTCCGCCGGTTCGCATGCAGGCAGGCTTGGAACAGCGTCAAACGCTGTTTCCGAGCTCCCCACAAGCAGAGAAGCTGTTTGCAGCACGGAAAACGCTTCTCCTAGCCTGGGAAGCGAGAAAACGCCGTTTGGCCGCGTCTAGTGCACTCTCCGCCGGTTCGCTTGCAGGCAGGCTTGGAACAGCGTCAAACGCGGTTTCCGAGCTCCCCACAAGCAGAGAAGTTGTTTGCAGCACGGCAAGTGCTTCTCCTAGCCTGGGAAGCGAGCAAACGCCGTTTGGCCGCGCCGAGTGCACTCTCCGGCGGTTCGCTCGCAGGCAGGCTTGGAACAGCGTCAAACGCTGTTTCCGAGCTCTCCACAGGCAGAGAAGCTGTTTGCAGCACGGCAAGTGCTTCTCCTAGCCTGGGAAGCGAGCAAACGCCGTTTGGCCGCGCCGAGTGCACTCTCCGGCGCTTCGCTCGCAGGCAGGCTTGGAACAGCGTCAAACGCTGTTTCCGAGCTCTCCACAGGCAGAGAAGCTGTTTGCAGCACGGCAAGTGCTTCTCCTAGCCTGGGAAGCGAGCAAACGCCGTTTGGCCGCGCCGAGTGCACTCTCCGGCGGTTCGCTCGCAGGCAGGCTTGGAACAGCGTCAAACGCTGTTTCCGAGCTCGCCACAGGCAGAGAAGCTGTTTGCAGCACGGCAAGTGCTTCTCCTAGCCTGGGAAGCGAGCAAACGCCGTTTGGCCGCGCCGAGTGCACTCTCCGGCGGTTCGCTCGCAGGCATGCTTGGAACAGCGTCAAACGCTGTTTCCGAGCTCTCCACAGGCAGAGAAGCTGTTTGCAGCAGGGCAAGTGCTTCTCCTAGCCTGGGAAGCGAGGAAAACGCCGTTTGGCCGCGTCTAGTGCACTCTCCGCCGGTTCGCTTGCAGGCAGGCTTGGAAAAGCGTCAAACGCTGTTTCCGAGCTCGCCACAGGCAGAGAAGCTGTTTGCAGCACGGCAAGTGCTTCTCCTAGCCTGGGAAGCGAGCAAACGCCGTTTGGCCGCGCCGAGTGCACTCTCCGGCGGTTCGCTCGCAGGCCGGCTTGGAACAGCGTCAAACGCTGTTTCCGAGCTCTCCACAGGCAGAGAAGCTGTTTGCAGCACGGCAAGTGCTTCTCCTAGCCTGGGAAGCGAGAAAACGCCGTTTGGCCGCGCCGAGTGCACTCTCCGGCGCTTCGCTCGCAGGCAGGCTTGGAACAGCGTCAAAAGCTGTTTCCGAGCTCTCCACAGGCAGAGAAGCTGTTTGCAGCACGGCAAGTGCTTCTCCTAGCCTGGGAAGCGAGAAAACGCCGTTTGGCCGCGTCTAGTGCACTCTCCGGCGCTTCGCTTGCAGGCAGGCTTGGAACAGCGTCAAACGCTGTTTCCGAGCTCCCCACAAGCAGAGAAGCTGTTTGCAGCACGGAAAACGCTTCTCCTAGCTTGGGAAGCGAGAAAACGCCGTTTGGCTGCGCCGAGTGCACTCTCCGGCGCTTCGCTCGCAGGCAGGCTGGGAACAGCGTCAAACGCTGTTTCCGAGCTCTCCACAGGCAGAGAAGCTGTTTGCAGCACGGCAAGTGCTTCTCCTAGCCTGGGAAGCGAGCAAACGCCGTTTGGCCGCGCCGAGTGCACTCTCCGGCGGTTCGCTCGCAGGCAGGCTTGGAACAGCGTCAAACGCTGTTTCTGAGCTCTCCACAGGCAGAGAAGCTGTTTGCAGCACGGCAAGTGCTTCTCCTAGCCTGGGAAGCGAGCAAACGCCGTTTGGCCGCACCGAGTGCACTCTCCGGCGCTTCGCTCGCAGGCAGGCTTGGAACAGCGTCAAACGCTGTTTCCGAGCTCGCCACAGGCAGAGAAGCTGTTTGCAGCACGGCAAGTGCTTCTCCTAGCCTGGGAAGCGAGCAAACGCCGTTTGGCCGCGCCGAGTGCACTCTCCGCCGGTTCGCTTGCAGGCAGGCTTGGAACAGCGTCAAACGCTGTTTCCGAGCTCCCCACAAGCAGAGAAGCTGTTTGCAGCACGGAAAACGCTTCTCCTAGCCTGGGAAGCGAGAAAACGCCGTTTGGCCGCGCCGAGTGCACTCTCCGGCCGGTTCGCTTGCAGGCACAGCGTCAAACGCTGTTTCCGAGCTCCCCACAAGCAGAGAAGCTGTTTGCAGCACGGAAAACGCTTCTCCTAGCCTGGGAAGCGAGAAAACGCCGTTTGGCCGCGTCTAGTGCACTCTCCGCCGGTTCGCTTGCAGGCAGGCTTGGAACAGCGTCAAACGCTGTTTCCGAGCTCCCCACAAGCAGAGAAGCTGTTTGCAGCACGGAAAACGCTTCTCCTATCCTGGGAAGCGAGGAAAACGCCGTTTGGCCGCGCCGAGTGCACTCTCCGCCGGTTCGCTTGCAGGCAGGCTTGGAACAGCGTCAAACGCTGTTTCCGAGCTCTCCACAGGCAGAGAAGCTGTTTGCAGCACGGCAAGTGCTTCTCCTAGCCTGGGAAGCGAGCAAACGCCGTTTGGCCGCGCCGAGTGCACTCTCCGGCGGTTCGCTCGCAGGCAGGCTTGGAACAGCGTCAAACGCTGTTTCCGAGCTCTCCACAGGCAGAGAAGCTGTTTGCAGCACGGCAAGTGCTTCTCCTAGCCTGGGAAGCGAGCAAACGCCGTTTGGCCGCGCCGAAGTGCACTCTCCGGCGGTTCGCTCGCAGGCAGGCTTGGAACAGCGTCAAACGCTGTTTCCGAGCTCTCTACAGGCAGAGAAGCTGTTTGCAGCACGGCAAGTGCTTCTCCTAGCCTGGGAAGCGAGCAAACGCCGTTTGGCCGCGCCGAGTGCACTCTCCGGCGGTTCGCGCGCAGGCAGGCTTGGAACAGCGTCAAACGCTGTTTCCGAGCTCTCCACAGGCAGAGAAGCTGTTTGCAGCACGGCAAGTGCTTCTCCTAGCCTGGGAAGCGAGCAAACGCCGTTTGGCCGCGCCGAGTGCACTCTCCGGCGCTTCGCTCGCAGGCAGGCTTGGAACAGCGTCAAACGCTGTTTCCGAGCTCGCCACAAGCAGAGAAGCTGTTTGCAGCACGGCAAGTGCTTCTCCTAGCCTGGGAAGCGAGCAAACGCCGTTTGGCCGCGCCGAGTGCACTCTCCGGCGGTTCGCTCGCAGGCAGGCTTGGAACAGCGTCAAACGCTGTTTCCGAGCTCTCCACAGGCAGAGAAGCTGTTTGCAGCACGGCAAGTGCTTCTCCTAGCCTGGGAAGCGAGCAAACGCCGTTTGGCCGCGCCGAGTGCACTCTCCGGCGGTTCGCTCGCAGGCCGGCCTGGAACAGCGTCAAACGCTGTTTCCGAGCTCCCCACAAGCAGAGAAGCTGTTTGCAGCACGGAAAACGCTTCTCCTAGCCTGGGAAGCGAGAAAACGCCGTTTGGCCGCGTCTAGTGCACTCTCCGCCGGTTCGCTTGCAGGCAGGCTTGGAACAGCGTCAAACGCTGTTTCCGAGCTCCCCACAAGCAGAGAAGCTGTTTGCAGCACGGAAAACGCTTCTCCTAGCCTGGGAAGCGAGAAAACGCCGTTTGGCCGCGTCTAGTGCACTCTCCGGCGCTTCGCTTGCAGGCAGGCTTGGAACAGCGTCAAACGCTGTTTCCGAGCTCCCCACAAGCAGAGAAGCTGTTTGCAGCACGGAAAACGCTTCTCCTAGCCTGGGAAGCGAGAAAAAGCCGTTTGGCCGCGTCTAGTGCACTCTCCGCCGGTTCGCTTGCAGGCAGGCTTGGAACAGCGTCAAACGCTGTTTCCGAGCTCCCCACAAGCAGAGAAGCTGTTTGCAGCACGGAAAACGCTTCTCCTAGCCTGGGATGCGAGAAAACGCCGTTTGGCCGCGTCTAGTGCACTCTCCGCCGGTTCGCTTGCAGGCAGGCTTGGAACAGCGTCAAACGCTGTTTCCGAGCTCCCCACAAGCAGAGAAGCTGTTTGCAGCACGGCAAGTGCTTCTCCTAGCCTGGGAAGCGAGCAAACGCCGTTTGGCCGCGCCGAGTGCACTCTCCGCCGGTTCGCTTGCAGGCAGGCTTGGAACAGCGTCAAACGCTGTTTCCGAGCTCCCCACAAGCAGAGAAGCTGTTTGCAGCACGGAAAACGCTTCTCCTAGCCTGGGAAGCGAGAAAACGCCGTTTGGCCGCGTCTAGTGCACTCTCCGCCGGTTCGCTTGCAGGCAGGCTTGGAACAGCGTCAAACGCTGTTCCCGAGCTCCCCACAAGCAGAGAAGCTGTTTGCAGCACGGAAAACGCTTCTCCTACCCTGGGAAGCGAGAAAACGCCGTTTGGCCGCGCCGAGTGCACTCTCCGCCGGTTCGCTTGCAGGCAGGCTTGGAACAGCGTCAAACGCTGTTTCCGAGCTCCCCACAAGCAGAGAAGCTGTTTGCAGCACGGAAAACGCTTCTCCTAGCCTGGGAAGCGAGAAAACGCCGTTTGGCCGCGTCTAGTGCACTCTCCGCCGGTTCGCTTGCAGGCAGGCTTGGAACAGCGTCAAACGCTGTTTCCGAGCTCCCCACAAGCAGAGAAGCTGTTTGCAGCACGGAAAACGCTTCTCCTATCCTGGGAAGCGAGGAAAACGCCGTTTGGCCGCGCCGAGTGCACTCTCCGCCGGTTCGCTTGCAGGCAGGCTTGGAACAGCGTCAAACGCTGTTTCCGAGCTCTCCACAGGCAGAGAAGCTGTTTGCAGCACGGCAAGTGCTTCTCCTAGCCTGGGAAGCGAGCAAACGCCGTTTGGCCGCGCCGAGTGCACTCTCCGGCGGTTCGCTCGCAGGCAGGCTTGGAACAGCGTCAAACGCTGTTTCCGAGCTCTCCACAGGCAGAGAAGCTGTTTGCAGCACGGCAAGTGCTTCTCCTAGCCTGGGAAGCGAGCAAACGCCGTTTGGCCGCGCCGAGTGCACTCTCCGGCGGTTCGCTCGCAGGCAGGCTTGGAACAGCGTCAAACGCTGTTTCCGAGCTCTCTACAGGCAGAGAAGCTGTTTGCAGCACGGCAAGTGCTTCTCCTAGCCTGGGAAGCGAGAAAACGCCGTTTGGCCGCGCCGAGTGCACTCTCCGGCGGTTCGCTCGCAGGCAGGCTTGGAACAGCGTCAAACGCTGTTTCCGAGCTCTCCACAGGCAGAGAAGCTGTTTGCAGCACGGCAAGTGCTTCTCCTAGCCTGGGAAGCGAGCAAACGCCGTTTGGCCGCGCCGAGTGCACTCTCCGGCGCTTCGCTCGCAGGCAGGCTTGGAACAGCGTCAAACGCTGTTTCCGAGCTCGCCACAAGCAGAGAAGCTGTTTGCAGCACGGCAAGTGCTTCTCGTAGCCTGGGAAGCGAGCAAACGCCGTTTGGCCGCGCCGAGTGCACTCTCCGGCGGTTCGCTCGCAGGCAGGCTTGGAACAGCGTCAAACGCTGTTTCCGAGCTCTCCACAGGCAGAGAAGCTGTTTGCAGCACGGCAAGTGCTTCTCCTAGCCTGGGAAGCGAGCAAACGCCGTTTGGCCGCGCCGAGTGCACTCTCCGGCGGTTCGCTCGCAGGCCGGCCTGGAACAGCGTCAAACGCTGTTTCCGAGCTCTCCACAGGCAGAGAAGCTGTTTGCAGCACGGCAAGTGCTTCTCCTAGCCTGGGAAGCGAGCAAACGCCGTTTGGCCGCGCCGAGTGCACTCTCCGGCGGTTCGCTCGCAGGCCGGCCTGGAACAGCGTCAAACGCTGTTTCCGAGCTCTCCACAGGCAGAGAAGCTGTTTGCAGCACGGCAAGTGCTTCTCCTAGCCTGGGAAGCGAGGAAAACGCCGTTTGGCCGCGCCGAGTGCACTCTCCGGCGGTTCGCTCGCAGGCCGGCCTGGAACAGCGTCAAACGCTGTTTCCGAGCTCCCCACAAGCAGAGAAGCTGTTTGCAGCACGGAAAACGCTTCTCCTAGCCTGGGAAGCGAGAAAACGCCGTTTGGCCGCGTCTAGTGCACTCTCCGCCGGTTCGCTTGCAGGCAGGCTTGGAACAGCGTCAAACGCTGTTTCCGAGCTCCCCACAAGCAGAGAAGCTGTTTGCAGCACGGAAAACGCTTCTCCTAGCCTGGGAAGCGAGAAAACGCCGTTTGGCCGCGTCTAGTGCACTCTCCGGCGCTTCGCTTGCAGGCAGGCTTGGAACAGCGTCAAACGCTGTTTCCGAGCTCCCCACAAGCAGAGAAGCTGTTTGCAGCACGGAAAACCCTTCTCCTAGCCTGGGAAGCGAGAAAAAGCCGTTTGGCCGCGTCTAGTGCACTCTCCGCCGGTTCGCTTGCAGGCAGGCTTGGAACAGCGTCAAACGCTGTTTCCGAGCTCCCCACAAGCAGAGAAGCTGTTTGCAGCACGGAAAACGCTTCTCCTAGCCTGGGATGCGAGAAAACGCCGTTTGGCCGCGTCTAGTGCACTCTCCGCCGGTTCGCTTGCAGGCAGGCTTGGAACAGCGTCAAACGCTGTTTCCGAGCTCCCCACAAGCAGAGAAGCTGTTTGCAGCACGGAAAACGCTTCTCCTAGCCTGGGAAGCGAGAAAACGCCGTTTGGCCGCGTCTAGTGCACTCTCCGCCGGTTCGCTTGCAGGCAGGCTTGGAACAGCGTCAAACGCTGTTTCCGAGCTCTCCACAGGCAGAGAAGCTGTTTGCAGCACGGCAAGTGCTTCTCCTAGCCTGGGAAGCGAGCAAACGCCGTTTGGCCGCGCCGAGTGCACTCTCCGGCGGTTCGCTCGCAGGCAGGCTTGGAACAGCGTCAAACGCTGTTTCCGAGCTCTCCACAGGCAGAGAAGCTGTTTGCAGCACGGCAAGTGCTTCTCCTAGCCTGGGAAGCGAGCAAACGCCGTTTGGCCGCGCCGAGTGCACTCTCCGGCGGTTCGCTCGCAGGCAGGATTGGAACAGCGTCAAACGCTGTTTCCGAGCTCTCCACAGGCAGAGAAGCTGTTTGCAGCACGGCAAGTGCTTCTCCTAGCCTGGGAAGCGAGCAAACGCCGTTTGGCCGCGCCGAGTGCACTCTCCGGCGGTTCGCTCGCAGGCAGGCTTGGAACAGCGTCAAACGCTGTTTCCGAGCTCTCCACAGGCAGAGAAGCTGTTTGCAGCACGGCAAGTGCTTCTCCTAGCCTGGGAAGCGAGCAAACGCCGTTTGGCCGCGCCGAGTGCACTCTCCGGCGGTTCGCTCGCAGGCAGGATTGGAACAGCGTCAAACGCTGTTTCCGAGCTCTCCACAGGCAGAGAAGCTGTTTGCAGCACGGCAAGTGCTTCTCCTAGCCTGGGAAGCGAGCAAACGCCGTTTGGCCGCGCCGAGTGCACTCTCCGGCGCTTCGCTCGCAGGCAGGCTTGGAACAGCGTCAAACGCTGTTTCCGAGCTCTCCACAGGCAGAGAAGCTGTTTGCAGCACGGCAAGTGCTTCTCCTAGCCTGGGAAGCGAGCAAACGCCGTTTGGCCGCGCCGAGTGCACTCTCCGGCGGTTCGCTCGCAGGCAGGCTTGGAACAGCGTCAAAAGCTGATTCCGAGCTCTCCACAGGCAGAGAAGCTGTTTGCAGCACGGCAAGTGCTTCTCCTAGCCTGGGAAGCGAGCAAACGCCGTTTGGCCGCGCCGAGTGCACTCTCCGGCGGTTCGCTCGCAGGCAGGCTTGGAACAGCGTCAAACGCTGATTCCGAGCTCTCCACAGGCAGAGAAGCTGTTTGCAGCACGGCAAGTGCTTCACCTAGCCTGGGAAGCGAGCAAACGCCGTTTGGCCGCGCCGAGTGCACTCTCCGGCGGTTCGCTCGCAGGCCGGCCTGGAACAGCGTCAAACGCTGTTTCCGAGCTCTCCACAGGCAGAGAAGCTGTTTGCAGCACGGCAAGTGCTTCTCCTAGCATGGGAAGCGAGCAAACGCCGTTTGGCCGCGCCGAGTGCACTCTCCGGCGGTTCGCTCGCAGGCAGGCTTGGAACAGCGTCAAACGCTGTTTCCGAGCTCTCCACAGGCAGAGAAGCTGTTTGCAGCACGGCAAGTGCTTCTCCTAGCCTGGGAAGCGAGCAAACGCCGTTTGGCCGCGCCGAGTGCACTCTCCGGCGGTTCGCTCGCAGGCAGGCTTGGAACAGCGTCAAACGCTGTTTCCGAGCTCGCCACAGGCAGAGAAGCTGTTTGCAGCACGGCAAGTGCTTCTCCTAGCCTGGGAAGCGAGCAAACGCCGTTTGGCCGCGCCGAGTGCACTCTCCGGCGGTTCGCTCGCAGGCCGGCCTGCAACAGCGTCAAACGCTGTTTCCGAGCTCTCCACAGGCAGAGAAGCTGTTTGCAGCACGGCAAGTGCTTCTCCTAGCCTGGGAAGCGAGCAAACGCCGTTTGGCCGCGCCGAGTGCACTCTCCGGCGGTTCGCTCGCAGGCAGGCTTGGAACAGCGTCAAACGCTGTTTCCGAGCTCTCCACAGGCAGAGAAGCTGTTTGCAGCACGGCAAGTGCTTCTCCTAGCCTGGGAAGCGAGCAAACGCCGTTTGGCCGCGCCGAGTGCACTCTCCGGCGGTTCGCTCGCAGGCCGGCCTGCAACAGCGTCAAACGCTGTTTCCGAGCTCTCCACAGGCAGAGAAGCTGTTTGCAGCACGGCAAGTGCTTCTCCTAGCCTGGGAAGCGAGCAAACGCCGTTTGGCCGCGCCGAGTGCACTCTCCGGCGGTTCGCTCGCAGGCAGGCTTGGAACAGCGTCAAACGCTGTTTCCGATCTCTCCACAGGCAGAGAAGCTGTTTGCAGCACGGCAAGTGCTTCTCCTAGCCTGGGAAGCGAGCAAACGCCGTTTGGCCGCGCCGAGTGCACTCTCCGGCGCTTCGCTCGCAGGCAGGCTTGGAACAGCGTCAAACGCTGTTTCCGAGCTCTCCACAGGCAGAGAAGCTGTTTGCAGCACGGCAAGTGCTTCTCCTAGCCTGGGAAGCGAGCAAACGCCGTTTGGCCGCGCCGAGTGCACTCTCCGGCGGTTCGCTCGCAGGCAGGCTTGGAACAGCGTCAAACGCTGATTCCGAGCTCTCCACAGGCAGAGAAGCTGTTTGCAGCACGGCAAGTGCTTCTCCTAGCCTGGGAAGCGAGCAAACGCCGTTTGGCCGCGCCGAGTGCACTCTCCGGCGGTTCGCTCGCAGGCAGGCTTGGAACAGCGTCAAACGCTGATTCCGAGCTCTCCACAGGCAGAGAAGCTGTTTGCAGCACGGCAAGTGCTTCACCTAGCCTGGGAAGCGAGCAAACGCCGTTTGGCCGCGCCGAGTGCACTCTCCGGCGGTTCGCTCGCAGGCCGGCCTGGAACAGCGTCAAACGCTGATTCCGAGCTCTCCACAGGCAGAGAAGCTGTTTGCAGCACGGCAAGTGCTTCACCTAGCCTGGGAAGCGAGCAAACGCCGTTTGGCCGCGCCGAGTGCACTCTCCGGCGGTTCGCTCGCAGGCCGGCTCGGAACAGCGTCAAACGCTGTTTCCGAGCTCTCCACAGGCAGAGAAGCTGTTTGCAGCACGGCAAGTGCTTCTCCTAGCCTGGGAAGCGAGCAAACGCCGTTTGGCCGCGCCGAGTGCACTCTCCGGCGGTTCGCTCGCAGGCAGGCTTGGAACAGCGTCAAACGCTGTTTCCGAGCTCGCCACAGGCAGAGAAGCTGTTTGCAGCACGGCAAGTGCTTCTCCTAGCCTGGGAAGCGAGAAAACGCCGTTTGGCCGCGTCTAGTGCACTCTCCGGCGCTTCGCTTGCAGGCAGGCTTGGAACAGCGTCAAACGCTGTTTCCGAGCTCCCCACAAGCAGAGAAGCTGTTTGCAGCACGGAAAACGCTTCTCCTAGCCTGGGAAGCGAGAAAAAGCCGTTTGGCCGCGTCTAGTGCACTCTCCGCCGGTTCGCTTGCAGGCAGGCTTGGAACAGCGTCAAACGCTGTTTCCGAGCTCCCCACAAGCAGAGAAGCTGTTTGCAGCACGGAAAACGCTTCTCCTAGCCTGGGATGCGAGAAAACGCCGTTTGGCCGCGTCTAGTGCACTCTCCGCCGGTTCGCTTGCAGGCAGGCTTGGAACAGCGTCAAACGCTGTTTCCGAGCTCCCCACAAGCAGAGAAGCTGTTTGCAGCACGGAAAACGCTTCTCCTAGCCTGGGAAGCGAGAAAACGCCGTTTGGCCGCGCCGAGTGCACTCTCCGCCGGTTCGCTTGCAGGCAGGCTTGGAACAGCGTCAAACGCTGTTTCCGAGCTCTCCACAGGCAGAGAAGCTGTTTGCAGCACGGCAAGTGCTTCTCCTAGCCTGGGAAGCGAGCAAACGCCGTTTGGCTGCGCCGAGTGCATTCTCCGGCGCTTCGCTCGCAGGCAGGCTGGGAACAGCGTCAAACGCTGTTTCCGAGCTCTCCACAGGCAGAGAAGCTGTTTGCAGCACGGCAAGTGCTTCTCCTAGCCTGGGAAGCGAGCAAACGCCGTTTGGCCGCGCCGAGTGCACTCTCCGGCGGTTCGCTCGCAGGCAGGCTTGGAACAGCGTCAAACGCTGTTTCTGAGCTCTCCACAGGCAGAGAAGCTGTTTGCAGCACCGCAAGTGCTTCTCCTAGCCTGGGAAGCGAGCAAACGCCGTTTGGCCGCGCCGAGTGCACTCTCCGGCGGTTCGCTCGCAGGCAGGCTTGGAACAGCGTCAAACGCTGTTTCCGAGCTCTCCACAGGCAGAGAAGCTGTTTGCAGCACGGCAAGTGCTTCTCCTAGCCTGGGAAGCGAGCAAACGCCGTTTGGCCGCGCCGAGTGCACTCTCCGGCGGTTCGCTCGCAGGCAGGCTTGGAACAGCGTCAAACGCTGTTTCCGAGCTCGCCACAGGCAGAGAAGCTGTTTGCAGCACGGCAAGTGCTTCTCCTAGCCTGGGAAGCGAGCAAACGCCGTTTGGCCGCGCCGAGTGCACTCTCCGGCGGTTCGCTCGCAGGCAGGCTTGGAACAGCGTCAAACGCTGTTTCCGAGCTCGCCACAGGCAGAGAAGCTGTTTGCAGCAGGACAAGTGCTTCTCCTAGCCTGGGAAGCGAGCAAACGCCGTTTGGCCGCGCCGAGTGCACTCTCCGGCGGTTCGCTTGCAGGCAGGCTTGGAACAGCGTCAAACGCTGTTTCCGAGCTCGCCACAGGCAGAGAAGCTGTTTGCAGCACGGCAAGTGCTTCTCCTAGCCTGGGAAGCGAGCAAACGCCGTTTGGCCGCGCCGAGTGCACTCTCCGCCGGTTCGCTCGCAGGCAGGCTTGGAACAGCGTCAAACGCTGTTTCCGAGCTCCCCACAAGCAGAGAAGCTGTTTGCAGCACGGAAAACGCTTCTCCTAGCCTGGGAAGCGAGAAAACGCCGTTTGGCCGCGTCTAGTGCACTCTCCGCCGGTTCGCTTGCAGGCAGGCTTGGAACAGCGTCAAACGCTGTTCCCGAGCTCCCCACAAGCAGAGAAGCTGTTTGCAGCACGGAAAACGCTTCTCCTAGCCTGGGAAGCGAGAAAACGCCGTTTGGCCGCGTCTAGTGCACTCTCCGCCGGTTCGCTTGCAGGCAGGCTTGGAACAGCGTCAAACGCTGTTTCCGAGCTCCCCACAAGCAGAGAAGCTGTTTGCAGCACGGAAAACGCTTCTCCTAGCCTGGGAAGCGAGAAAACGCCGTTTGGCCGCGTCTAGTGCACTCTCCGGCGCTTCGCTTGCAGGCAGGCTTGGAACAGCGTCAAACGCTGTTTCCGAGCTCCCCACAAGCAGAGAAGCTGTTTGCAGCACGGAAAACGCTTCTCCTAGCCTGGGAAGCGAGAAAAAGCCGTTTGGCCGCGTCTAGTGCACTCTCCGCCGGTTCGCTTGCAGGCAGGCTTGGAACAGCGTCAAACGCTGTTTCCGAGCTCCCCACAAGCAGAGAAGCTGTTTGCAGCACGGAAAACGCTTCTCCTAGCCTGGGATGCGAGAAAACGCCGTTTGGCCGCGTCTAGTGCACTCTCCGCCGGTTCGCTTGCAGGCAGGCTTGGAACAGCGTCAAACGCTGTTTCCGAGCTCCCCACAAGCAGAGAAGCTGTTTGCAGCACGGAAAACGCTTCTCCTAGCCTGGGAAGCGAGAAAACGCCGTTTGGCCGCGCCGAGTGCACTCTCCGCCGGTTCGCTTGCAGGCAGGCTTGGAACAGCGTCAAACGCTGTTTCCGAGCTCTCCACAGGCAGAGAAGCTGTTTGCAGCACGGCAAGTGCTTCTCCTAGCCTGGGAAGCGAGCAAACGCCGTTTGGCTGCGCCGAGTGCATTCTCCGGCGCTTCGCTCGCAGGCAGGCTGGGAACAGCGTCAAACGCTGTTTCCGAGCTCTCCACAGGCAGAGAAGCTGTTTGCAGCACGGCAAGTGCTTCTCCTAGCCTGGGAAGCGAGCAAACGCCGTTTGGCCGCGCCGAGTGCACTCTCCGGCGGTTCGCTCGCAGGCAGGCTTGGAACAGCGTCAAACGCTGTTTCTGAGCTCTCCACAGGCAGAGAAGCTGTTTGCAGCACCGCAAGTGCTTCTCCTAGCCTGGGAAGCGAGCAAACGCCGTTTGGCCGCGCCGAGTGCACTCTCCGGCGGTTCGCTCGCAGGCAGGCTTGGAACAGCGTCAAACGCTGTTTCCGAGCTCTCCACAGGCAGAGAAGCTGTTTGCAGCACGGCAAGTGCTTCTCCTAGCCTGGGAAGCGAGCAAACGCCGTTTGGCCGCGCCGAGTGCACTCTCCGGCGGTTCGCTCGCAGGCAGGCTTGGAACAGCGTCAAACGCTGTTTCCGAGCTCGCCACAGGCAGAGAAGCTGTTTGCAGCACGGCAAGTGCTTCTCCTAGCCTGGGAAGCGAGCAAACGCCGTTTGGCCGCGCCGAGTGCACTCTCCGGCGGTTCGCTCGCAGGCAGGCTTGGAACAGCGTCAAACGCTGTTTCCGAGCTCGCCACAGGCAGAGAAGCTGTTTGCAGCAGGACAAGTGCTTCTCCTAGCCTGGGAAGCGAGCAAACGCCGTTTGGCCGCGCCGAGTGCACTCTCCGGCGGTTCGCTCGCAGGCAGGCTTGGAACAGCGTCAAACGCTGTTTCCGAGCTCGCCACAGGCAGAGAAGCTGTTTGCAGCACGGCAAGTGCTTCTCCTAGCCTGGGAAGCGAGCAAACGCCGTTTGGCCGCGCCGAGTGCACTCTCCGCCGGTTCGCTCGCAGGCAGGCTTGGAACAGCGTCAAACGCTGTTTCCGAGCTCCCCACAAGCAGAGAAGCTGTTTGCAGCACGGAAAACGCTTCTCCTAGCCTGGGAAGCGAGAAAACGCCGTTTGGCCGCGTCTAGTGCACTCTCCGCCGGTTCGCTTGCAGGCAGGCTTGGAACAGCGTCAAACGCTGTTCCCGAGCTCCCCACAAGCAGAGAAGCTGTTTGCAGCACGGAAAACGCTTCTCCTAGCCTGGGAAGCGAGAAAACGCCGTTTGGCCGCGTCTAGTGCACTCTCCGCCGGTTCGCTTGCAGGCAGGCTTGGAACAGCGTCAAACGCTGTTTCCGAGCTCCCCACAAGCAGAGAAGCTGTTTGCAGCACGGAAAACGCTTCTCCTAGCCTGGGAAGCGAGAAAACGCCGTTTGGCCGCGTCTAGTGCACTCTCCGCCGGTTCGCTTGCAGGCAGGCTTGGAACAGCGTCAAACGCTGTTTCCGAGCTCCCCACAAGCAGAGAAGCTGTTTGCAGCACGGAAAACGCTTCTCCTAGCCTGGGAAGCGAGAAAACGCCGTTTGGCCGCGCCGAGTGCACTCTCCGCCGGTTCGCTTGCAGGCAGGCTTGGAACAGCGTCAAACGCTGTTTCCGAGCTCTCCACAGGCAGAGAAGCTGTTTGCAGCACGGCAAGTGCTTCTCCTAGCCTGGGAAGCGAGCAAACGCCGTTTGGCCGCGCCGAGTGCACTCTCCGGCGGTTCGCTCGCAGGCAGGCTTGGAACAGCGTCAAACGCTGTTTCCGAGCTCTCCACAGGCAGAGAAGCTGTTTGCAGCACGGCAAGTGCTTCTCCTAGCCTGGGAAGCGAGCAAACGCCGTTTGGCCGCGCCGAGTGCACTCTCCGGCGGTTCGCTCGCAGGCAGGCTTGGAACAGCGTCAAACGCTGTTTCCGAGCTCTCCACAGGCAGAGAAGCTGTTTGCAGCACGGCAAGTGCTTCTCCTAGCCTGGGAAGCGAGCAAACGCCGTTTGGCCGCGCCGAGTGCACTCTCCGGCGCTTCGCTCGCAGGCAGGCTTGGAACAGCGTCAAACGCTGTTTCCGAGCTCTCCACAGGCAGAGAAGCTGTTTGCAGCACGGCAAGTGCTTCTCCTAGCCTGGGAAGCGAGCAAACGCCGTTTGGCCGCGCCGAGTGCACTCTCCGGCGGTTCGCTCGCAGGCAGGCTTGGAACAGCGTCAAACGCTGATTCCGAGCTCTCCACAGGCAGAGAAGCTGTTTGCAGCACGGCAAGTGCTTCACCTAGCCTGGGAAGCGAGCAAACGCCGTTTGGCCGCGCCGAGTGCACTCTCCGGCGGTTCGCTCGCAGGCCGGCCTGGAACAGCGTCAAACGCTGTTTCCGAGCTCTCCACAGGCAGAGAAGCTGTTTGCAGCACGGCAAGTGCTTCTCCTAGCATGGGAAGCGAGCAAACGCCGTTTGGCCGCGCCGAGTGCACTCTCCGGCGGTTCGCTCGCAGGCCGGCTCGGAACAGCGTCAAACGCTGTTTCCGAGCTCTCCACAGGCAGAGAAGCTGTTTGCAGCACGGCAAGTGCTTCTCCTAGCCTGGGAAGCGAGCAAACGCCGTTTGGCCGCGCCGAGTGCACTCTCCGGCGGTTCGCTCGCAGGCAGGCTTGGAACAGCGTCAAACGCTGTTTCCGAGCTCGCCACAGGCAGAGAAGCTGTTTGCAGCACGGCAAGTGCTTCTCCTAGCCTGGGAAGCGAGAAAACGCCGTTTGGCCGCGTCTAGTGCACTCTCCGGCGCTTCGCTTGCAGGCAGGCTTGGAACAGCGTCAAACGCTGTTTCCGAGCTCCCCACAAGCAGAGAAGCTGTTTGCAGCACGGAAAACGCTTCTCCTAGCCTGGGAAGCGAGAAAAAGCCGTTTGGCCGCGTCTAGTGCACTCTCCGCCGGTTCGCTTGCAGGCAGGCTTGGAACAGCGTCAAACGCTGTTTCCGAGCTCCCCACAAGCAGAGAAGCTGTTTGCAGCACGGAAAACGCTTCTCCTAGCCTGGGATGCGAGAAAACGCCGTTTGGCCGCGTCTAGTGCACTCTCCGCCGGTTCGCTTGCAGGCAGGCTTGGAACAGCGTCAAACGCTGTTTCCGAGCTCCCCACAAGCAGAGAAGCTGTTTGCAGCACGGAAAACGCTTCTCCTAGCCTGGGAAGCGAGAAAACGCCGTTTGGCCGCGCCGAGTGCACTCTCCGCCGGTTCGCTTGCAGGCAGGCTTGGAACAGCGTCAAACGCTGTTTCCGAGCTCTCCACAGGCAGAGAAGCTGTTTGCAGCACGGCAAGTGCTTCTCCTAGCCTGGGAAGCGAGCAAACGCCGTTTGGCTGCGCCGAGTGCATTCTCCGGCGCTTCGCTCGCAGGCAGGCTGGGAACAGCGTCAAACGCTGTTTCCGAGCTCTCCACAGGCAGAGAAGCTGTTTGCAGCACGGCAAGTGCTTCTCCTAGCCTGGGAAGCGAGCAAACGCCGTTTGGCCGCGCCGAGTGCACTCTCCGGCGGTTCGCTCGCAGGCAGGCTTGGAACAGCGTCAAACGCTGTTTCTGAGCTCTCCACAGGCAGAGAAGCTGTTTGCAGCACCGCAAGTGCTTCTCCTAGCCTGGGAAGCGAGCAAACGCCGTTTGGCCGCGCCGAGTGCACTCTCCGGCGGTTCGCTCGCAGGCAGGCTTGGAACAGCGTCAAACGCTGTTTCCGAGCTCTCTACAGGCAGAGAAGCTGTTTGCAGCACGGCAAGTGCTTCTCCTAGCCTGGGAAGCGAGCAAACGCCGTTTGGCCGCGCCGAGTGCACTCTCCGGCGGTTCGCGCGCAGGCAGGCTTGGAACAGCGTCAAACGCTGTTTCCGAGCTCTCCACAGGCAGAGAAGCTGTTTGCAGCACGGCAAGTGCTTCTCCTAGCCTGGGAAGCGAGCAAACGCCGTTTGGCCGCGCCGAGTGCACTCTCCGGCGCTTCGCTCGCAGGCAGGCTTGGAACAGCGTCAAACGCTGTTTCCGAGCTCGCCACAAGCAGAGAAGCTGTTTGCAGCACGGCAAGTGCTTCTCCTAGCCTGGGAAGCGAGCAAACGCCGTTTGGCCGCGCCGAGTGCACTCTCCGGCGGTTCGCTCGCAGGCAGGCTTGGAACAGCGTCAAACGCTGTTTCCGAGCTCTCCACAGGCAGAGAAGCTGTTTGCAGCACGGCAAGTGCTTCTCCTAGCCTGGGAAGCGAGCAAACGCCGTTTGGCCGCGCCGAGTGCACTCTCCGGCGGTTCGCTCGCAGGCCGGCTGGAACAGCGTCAAACGCTGTTTCCGAGCTCTCCACAGGCAGAGAAGCTGTTTGCAGCACGGCAAGTGCTTCTCCTAGCCTGGGAAGCGAGCAAACGCCGTTTGGCCGCGCCGAGTGCACTCTCCGGCGGTTTCGCTCGCAGGCCGGCTTGGACAGCGTCAAACGCTGTTTCCGAGCTCCCCACAAGCAGAGAAGCTGTTTGCAGCACGGAAAACGCTTCTCCTAGCCTGGGAAGCGAGAAAACGCCGTTTGGCCGCGTCTAGTGCACTCTCCGCCGGTTCGCTTGCAGGCAGGCTTGGAACAGCGTCAAACGCTGTTTCCGAGCTCCCCACAAGCAGAGAAGCTGTTTGCAGCACGGAAAACGCTTCTCCTAGCCTGGGAAGCGAGAAAACGCCGTTTGGCCGCGTCTAGTGCACTCTCCGGCGCTTCGCTTGCAGGCAGGCTTGGAAACAGCGTCAAACGCTGTT